>NC_056573.1:2669158-2799158 GCF_018340385.1 Cyprinus carpio
CCACTTTTGCTAGTTTAAAGGGGTCATATGATGCGATTTCAAATTTTCCTTTCTCTTTGGAGTGTTACAAGCTCTTGGTGAATAAAGAAGATCTGTAAAGTTGCAAAGACTAAAGTCTCAAATCTAAAGAGATATTTTTTATGAAATTTAATACTTGTCCACACCCCCCTGAAACAGGTCGTTCTAACACGCCCCACATCTCTACGTCACTATGTGGGAAGATTTGCATAACGCAGCCCAGATGTTCACGCAAAGAAAGGAGGCGTACCTTTTATTCTCGCTGTAGTATTGTTGTTGCCGGCTCTACGTCACTATGTGGGAAGATTTGCATAACGCAGCCAAGTGAAACTACTTTGTTTGGCCTTCCAAAAGAGGACGATATCCGCTTTGTCATGCCTGGAGCTGATCTGTGCTGGTCGCTGAGGAAATACATTAACTTTGCACTGTGGATCGCCGAATTGGCTTTCACCGTGACTGAGGGGGGTGAAGACCGGGGTCATCACATGTGGTCGCCGCAAGCACAAATTATGCTCCTTCGTAGAATCTGCCTCAAGCCGCCCGCGGCTTACTCTAGACTGCGGCTCACTCAAGGTCGTGGTGTGTGACGTGTTTTTTGGTAGAATCTGTTGTTTGGGCTTACTAAAGGTGGTGGTGACTAGAAATCAGGTTTATATCATGTTTAAAATGGGTTTTATGTTTATGTCTCTTTATAAGTGACGTGACATTCAGCCAAGTATGGTGACCCATACTCAGAATTCGTGCTTTGCATTGAGCCCATCCAAAGTGCTCACACACACACCGTGAAACACACACCTGGATGGGAGCACAAATTGGCAGAAATGCATTTGCTATTTAAACAACGTGGCACAGAACGTGAAAATGATAACTGCGTCAGGCTGAAACTAGTAAAAAAACAGTTGTGTCGCGCCTGACGCCACATTGCACAGCTGTATCATAGGGCCCACTGTCTTAATGAGTGAGTCACTGAATCACTCATTCAAACCTGTTCGTTCAAACAGCTGATTCATTTCAGAAATGAAACATGTGATTTTCTGTGAACGAGTCACTGATGAGCCAACATACTGAGGCAGGGGTGCCACCTTGTGGATAAACTAATTAGTGCAAAAAAAATGGTGCATGTGTGAGCTGAGGGTATGCATAGTTCGAAAAATCTGTCTGCATGTGTATTATGCTAAAGATTAAATTTACATCACAAGGACTGAACACATACCTTAGCGTCCATGTAAAAATGTACTCAGTTACTATTATAATCTCGGTTCCCTGAGATACGGAGCTGCACGAACCTATGGCGACAAAGCCCGCCAGAATGGGCAGGTCATCTGGCTATACAAGCAGGCATTTTCACCATAGGATCCTCAGGTTACTTCGACTGGAAGTTGACAACTGAGTCGTGCTGCTACATAGCATGGCCAGCAATGCAGTACTCATTCCCGTATCTCAGAGAACCAAGGTTATGTTAGTAACCGAGTACGTTCCCTATCGATACTTCACTTGTACTGCATCTGCTAAGATGCTATGGGGAACCAGTACAATCCCGTCGTGCTATATGCTAGAGGAACAACTAATACTTGAACTTGCCTTGAGCAGCAATGGGGGCCCAGAAGAACCAAGTATTTTGCAGGGAAGCCCCACAGGAGGCAATAGGGCCAAACTCATCGAGGTTGGCCCAGCGCAGAGTAATTGTTCCAAGACACATTGTACAGCCTCGGAACACAGAGGGGGCGAAGAGCATACAGTGAAGAAGGCACATGCCTGAAGCACTGGTTTTGCCAGAGTAAGTCTGTTTAAGCAGAAAGGACATGAGCCTGTAAGGCTGGGACATCCAGATTAAAATACCTGGTAAATGTGGACGGCGAGGCCCAGCCGGCCCCCCGCCCAAATTTCTGCAATGGTCACACTGCGAGACCAAATTGAGTGGGTGGATAGCTGGCTAATCACAGCACACCTCGCTTCTTCAGAGCAATGAGCCTTGTAAAAATCTTACTCCCATTGAAAGTCTGTGTTTCGTGACCGGAGACCCTTTGGTGCAGCCACCAAAGCATACAAAAAGCTGTTCCATCTTCCTGAATGGGGCGGAACACTCAATATATATATTCTCAATGCTTGGATGGCGTAGAGTAAATTCAGCTCTTGGTCCTGCTCTGAAGGAGGAAGCACAGAAAGAGCTATTACCTGTGCTCTGAATGGAGTTGAGAGCACTTTAGGTACATAACCATGCCTCGGCTTCAGGACGCCCAAATTCAAGACAGGTGGGGCTCACCGAGAGCAACTGCAGATCTCCTATATGCTTTACCATTGCTAACACCAGTAGTATAGCAGTTTTTAGCATCAGGGGACGAAGGTCAACGGACTGTGTTCCCCACTGTGTCTTAGCAGATGCAGTACAAGTGGGGGACCAAAGTATACTTCAGGCTTAGGTTATATAGTTAAATAGTTTATCTTTCTATGTCCAATTTATTCAGCTTTTTTCTCCACAACAGTCCTGTTTCTGTTGTACAATATTAACTATTTAATGCCCTAAATAGCACGTAAAATCCTAAATAAACTGTTTCCAAACAATCTTTCCCTGACATTTATGCATTTGAAAGACACTTTTATTCAAAATTACACATTTGCATTGCATTTAATGTACACATTTACATTTTATCAGGGAATCAAAACCATGACCATGACTTTGGTGTTGCTAGCACCATACTCTACTTCCTTGACGCCGCTGTTTTTGTTGTTTTTCCATTAGGGATCTGAGTAGGAACTCAAAATCAAAGAGGCCTGTTCTGGTTAAGAAACTCTCTCTGTTTCTCTGTTTTTCTTCATCTAGTTTCAAACCAGACTGAATGACAAGAGTCTTTTCCACTCATGTCATGTCCATCGGCCCTCGTTCCCTCTTACAAACCCCATCAACACTGTCTCAGTCACATGTTTGTCCCTGTAATTCCTCAAAGCCGCCGAAGCCTGCCATGAGCAGAGCTATTCGTGTCAGTCGACAGAAGGGCCGCGTGTTAATCCTTGTGTTTTGCTGAGATGCCAATATAAACTCAGCTTTGTTTGAAAATGAAAGTCGACTGTGACGGACATATTGAAGGCCCGTGTGGCTCGTACTTACAGCAAATCTGCTCTCTCAAGGATTCATCACAAGCGGCTTTGAGGTGCGGCGAAATTTCCATTTTCAACACTGCCTCCTTGATGTTCCTTCACAGAATGTCTCATATGGCTAATGATGTGCTGATGAAAGAGTGTATTATACGCATGGCGTGGGGGCTGTGCTGAGGAAAAGGTCTGGATCTAAAAAAGGATGCCAATGTAACCAGACGCCCAGAGTCGCCTCTTTAAACTGCTGCGAGGTGCTGCTGAAAGTGTGACAGAGCAACAAGCACTGCTGTGTTTGTACCTGGGCCTCACCTGTCCACGTGTGGAACGCAAGCTGAGATCTGTCAAGAAAAAGAGCTTTGTTTACAATGGTCCAATGTTCACTGAAAAAGTGAAACAGCCACGTCATTTAGTGCATTTTATTCTGGTCTAATCTGTTTGCTCATTTATT
Organism: Cyprinus carpio; assembly: GCF_018340385.1. Classification (NCBI taxonomy): domain Eukaryota; kingdom Metazoa; phylum Chordata; class Actinopteri; order Cypriniformes; family Cyprinidae; genus Cyprinus; species Cyprinus carpio. Next base: position 2,672,718 of record NC_056573.1, read on the forward strand.
TATTTATTTGTTTGTTTGTTTGTCAGTTTCTCTAAACGCAAATAACACTTACCATAGAAAAAAAAAAAAAAATGTTTAAATAGAATTTTCTCTTGACTTTACTAACAGCAGAAATGATTGTGAGTTTGATTTACTTTTCATGTTTTTTTTTTCTTGTTTTTTTTTAGTAGTAGTACATAACAGAAAATATGATTCACATTTTAAAAAAGATATACCAATAAACACTAAGTACTTTCAAACAAAATATTCCTGTATTTATTTACAGTAAGTAAATAATTAAGCTAAACATTGACTGACTAAATGTTTTTAATAAATCTTAAATGAAACATATTTAGCATTTGTGTAAAATTAAGAGTAAATAAATAAATAAGTATATAACAGTATAAAAAATTATACTGATGATTCTTTACAATACAATAATCTTTTTTTATTGTATATAATATATTTTTTGTATATAATATATATTAATTAAATTTTTTTTATTTTATATAATATATATGCATAACTGCAAATTAGATTATTTTTCCCCCCTCTAGTGCAGAAAGCTGTGATTTGATATTCAAAATTGAAAACTGATTTGAAAACGCTGCCATAATTTACACATAAAATTCTAATTATCAATTCTCCCCAAAAGCTACTTCAAAGATATTTAATATATTGCACAAACAATATGGACTTCTTTCATCGTATCGTTGTAGTGCTTCTTTGCTATTGTTGGACCTTGACTTTCCCAAATCCCATTCATCTTCAGGGTATGGAACAGAGCATCTTAGACCCTCTGTGAAATATCTCAATTTGTTTTCCAATTAAAAATTAAAATAATCTGGGTTTGGGACAATCACGGCTGAGTTTCCCTAAAGGACCATAAACCTATAAACTGTAGACACCACTGATTCCAATACAATCTACTTACAATGCTTTTGGGAAACGCTGTCCAGGGTGAATAAATGATGACAGATTTTTCATTTTGTGGGAAATTATTTCAGACCTACTCAACATCCATGCCAAGTTTTAAGTAAGCTTTAATAAAACAAGTAATTGTTGTCCATTTAACATGGCTACACAAAAAGCCAAGAGAGTGTTTTTATATGTTTTTGTGGTGTGTTTTTGTTGTGATGGGAGAGACGTGTTATTTTGTGTTCTGGTGTTATCACACACACACGCACACACACAGTGATAAGTTAATAAAAAGCCAAGACAACACTCGTACGATCACACCCTCAAACAGCCCCCGTTCTCTTCTCACAAATCGCACGTCTCTGGGTTACAGGTTACAGAACGCCTGTTTGCTGACAGCCGCTGGATGGCTGTAACCCACATCCCCTTCCCTCATGCTGATTAAGTGCTGCGATAAGCAGCCCGGCCCCGGCCCTCAGGGACCCGACTCACAGAACCTGAAATGATGTCTGAAATTATCTGGAAGTAGGAAGGGAGGAACTCTGAGGAGGAGGAGATGCAAAAAAGACATGTTGTGTTTGGAGCAGAAGATATACCCTTCTGTTTGAACATATTTCAGGTTTCATAAACAGATGAGTAAGATTTTGGACCAGATTGAGCATCAGTGTGACCAACAAGATTAACATGGAAGAGCTGGCTAGAGATTGTTGCTGGCGTGGTTTAGTGGTTTGCACATGTGACACATTGTGCTAGCGTTGAAACGTGTAATTCAGTCAGATTAAGTAACAAGTAACAACCCACATTGGAGTTTAATCACAGGAGCCATTGAAACCCAGTTCAAACTTGAAACAATACATACAGTATGTTCTTCGCTTAGTGCTGCGGTTACACTGTCCTCTGCATTTAACGCACAATCTGAAGTTCACAAAACAGGGCCTTGTGTCCTAAACCCTTCCATGTGTGCAGAAGTTTGCTGTTCCCCAAAATCTGCTCAATCAAATTGTTCATAGCAAATTTAGCAAACAACGTTCATCGCCTTATAGTAACTGCTACACACTAGTCTTGTCACTGTAGCATGCTTACATGCACCCAAATAGTCCGTTAGTAATCGGATAAATGGCTCAGTCATTATATTTCTTTAAAGGAAAATATCTCCCTTTGCATTGATCTTTGAGCGTCGCGTCTTTGCATTTGTTGTTTTTGTTTTTGTTGTAACATTAAAATTTAACTATAGCTTTAGTTTTGAAGTGATATTATGATAACCCTTTGAGCATGTAAATGCTTAAATTTGACTATTCTGCATTCAAAAATACCTTGTGCTGTGATTACACGTTTTACGTCTTACAAATGTGAATATATTTGACTTCACTGTATGAACAATCAAGGCAAAATCACAATTATACTCGCAGAAGCTCCGGTGGCATTGTCTTCTGAGCACGAGTTTTGTTCAGAATATACTGAATATGTGTATATGTATTTTGAATATGAATTTGTGAATTTGAGTTTCATCATTTAAGGTTTATAAGAATGTGATATCAGATTGTGTTATTTGATTGGGTTGATTATGAGTGAATGTTATGAGTGAATGTTGCTTGTAAATCAGTGCTATTTCAGTATCATTGAGATACTATTATAGTTTTTATTAATATTTTTTTGTAAATCAGTGCTATTTCAGTATCATTGAGATACTTTTTTTTTTTTTTTTTTTATTTTAGATTTTTGTTGAATGTTTAGTAATTTTAGAGGTGTGTAGTAAATAAGTCATTTATAACTGAATGTTTGTTACTGTTATTCGTGTGAGTTGATATAAAGTGTCACTGAAAAATCTTCATTGTAACAGATGTCAGAATTACTTGGGATTACAGGGTTATAGCAGTGAAAGTCTTAAACCAGCAGACCTGTGTGTGTGTGTGTGTGTGTGTGTGTGTGTGTGTGTGTGTGTGTGTGTGTGTGTGTGTGTGCACTAACGCCACCAGCTGGGCAGAGGTTGTTCTGTGTTTATATTGACTAATGAGCTAATTACCCCGCTGAACTTGTGTCATTTGACAGGAATGCTGTGCCGCTCGAATGTGCTCTGATTGTGGGCCATTTCCTGTCAGTCAAGACGCTGACAACAAGGGCCTCTTTTTCTGCACTGTTTGCTAATTTACACATGGGTTTAAGCACCGACACAGGTCTGGAGGATCGTATGTGTGAAATACATGCTCAGTACAGACCATACAGCAGCACACACCTGAGAATATGACTACAGTGGAAACTACAGTAGTACTTTAGTGCATCTGCACTATTTCTGTTCAAGTGCGGTGCTTTTCCTTTTGTGTGTGTGTATATATATAATATATATATATATATATATATATATATATATATATATATATATATATATATATATTATTATTATTATTATTTTAATTCAAGTCTGAAATCTCCTTTGAATTTTTAGTAAATTACCCATAAATCCAAACATCAAAACGAATGGATGACATTTGAAATCTCCTCAAGTCCAGTCACACAGCAGATTTTTCACAAATCAACATGAATTGAAATCTTGATTGAGCTTTTTTTTTTGTTTTTTTTTTTATTGAATGAATGAATGTTATTTTTTTTAAAGAAAATACATTGTTTGAGTTTAAGTTTTTTTTTCTAATGATTAAACAGAAACACTTTTTACAACGGAGAAAATAATAATAATAATAATAATAATAATAATAATAATAATAATAATAATAATAATAATAATACAGTAACTACTGTATTTTGTGAAATGTCCTCAGGAATATGAATTACAGATAATTTCTAATTTCCATGTACTTTAACTTAATTTAATTTTGTAATAAAATAACTAAAACTGAAATAAAATTAGTAAAAACGATAGAGATATAGTTTAAAAAGCAAGAACTAATGAAAATGAGAATGCACACAGAGCACAATTACATTTAGTTAAAAGACAAACTAAAATGAAAACTGAAAATACAAAAATAAAAATATTAAAAAAGCATTAAAACTACAAAAGTATCAGTGATACTAAATTATCGCTGTTTCGAACCTCAGTGTTCAGAACAACAACAGAAAAGGTTTGCTACTTATTGTATTTTGAATCTCCAAGTACTATTTATTAAAACGGTAAATGTCGTCATCATCATCATCACTAAAGAGAACCACAACATGCAACTCCAGAATACAGAATTGCACCTTTTCATCTGAAAGGCACTGGGAAACGGAGGGGGAAGGAAACGTTTCTTTGGTGTTTTTCTGCATTGATGGAATGACTTTCCGCCCTTGAATAAAGAACTGTTCCACTCGCAGCCTCCGTCTGGAACAACCTGCTCGTTTCCCGTCCAGAGGAGCCTCCCAGCAGAACAATGAGCAGCCACGCTCACACCTGACTCAGAGTATCACGCTTTATTATTCTTAGTCACATGCATCGGCCCGCTGGAATGCACATAAATGACTTTGGGGTTGTAATGGGCTCCTGTTGTTTTCAAGCGATATGAATCAGCTTCGCTGGTCTGGTTTCGAAATGACCGCTTCCTATTTGGCCATTTTGGGTGCATGTATTTTCTTTATCAAATGCAATGGGGAAATTTTAATAGAAACTGTGATCATAGTGAGACACTATAACATTGGACCTGTAGTTTTCATCATATACATGAAAGAATCTATGGTAAAAACAGGAAGAAAGAAGAACATTTCCAGAAGCCCAGAAGAAAATTTCACTGCTCAAAACTTACTTTTATATAACTCACAAAACATAATGTTTATATTCAGTGCGGACTAGTAACTGATTACATTTAATGTGGATTATGTAATTAGATTCCAAAAATTAAGTACCCATAGGTTACATTTTAAAATGCTCAAAATCAGATTACATTTACTTTTTATGGATTACATGATTGCAATTTATCAATTATTCATATATGATTCTTTATAGTTCATCTTTGTTCTCTATTTATTTCTCACAACAGACATGTAAATATTATGTGAAAAAGTAATTTCTGATCCGTGCTTCTGAATATGGGGGAAAAAAATCACCTCTCAGTCAATTAGACCATGCAACGAAAAAAAAAAAAAAAGTTTCTAAACATTGCCAGTGTAAAATTGGGAAACTCTGTCCTCATTATATTCAATAATTGATTTTGGACAAAAAATTTGACAAAAATATTTTAAACCTGGCAAACTTTGTACATGTAATCTCATTGCTGTTTACCTAAACAGTGTTTTGTTGTTGTTGTTTCAATAATGTATATACACATTTGCATGGTCATGGTTCCCTGATGTTGTTGGATATATAGATATATATATATATATATATATATATATATATATTGTATAAAATAAATAAGAATGGCATAGCATTTTTTGATTGTACATTACTTTTTGAAACTGTAGAGGAGACTCATGTGAGATTAATGGAGGCTGTTTCCCCCAGTAAAAAAAAAAAATTCTCTACAGTTAAGGCATAGCATATATTGTATAACATAAGTGATGGACAGCCTCATTATCTTCCTGGATGTCACTGTATTCAGAGAATAATGGTTTAACTGTTCCTCACACATGCAATAACACACACCAGTCATGTGGACTGCTCTTCTGACTCCTTTTGTCACTGTCCAGCTTGACTTTCCAAATCCTCATTCACTTTCATTCTTTCAGAAATGTTGTGATCCGCAGAGGAGAGAGATTGAGTAACCTGGAAAAGACTGAAAAACTCATTTGTCATCAGTGACTCGTTCCTCTTTATGTTTCTCAGACATCTCAAACGTTCACTCCATGTTAGCAAACAGAGCTCTTCTCACACTCACAGACCGCATTAACCTCTAATTTCACTCACAACAACAGCTCTATCAAACACACGCCGCTCTCTCCCGCTCACTGAACTCAGGGAAAAGGCTTTTAGTCTGCTCAAGTATGACAAACTAACATGAAAATATATTTATGCTACACTTTGGTGGTTTTCTTTTGCTTGTTCATGAATCCTTCCAGGAAATTCTGGGTTACATAAAACAAATAAGTGGCTTGACTGAAAAACACTGTACTCATTGATTTCGGAGACAATTATGGTAAGTGTCCCGCATTGACCTCACTGTATGATCATTACTGCAGTCAAAATGATTTACTGTGGTAAATGACAGCATGTCACGGAGCTAAACATCTTTACATGTATGCATTAGACACACACCTCTATCCAGAACCCTATCATTTAACAGATGAGCTACAGGAATATTTAACATGGGATATTTGTTTAATGTCACCTCAAGGTTTTAGCTTAACGTCTTGGGTGAATGTTTTGTGCAAAATTACATCCGCTGCATTATGTCTACAGCAAGGATCTCTTCTCACTATTAACAGTCAGATAAAGCCAGATGAGGACCAGAAAATATCAAATCCTACAGCATAGAAACTTTAAACTCCATACATTACCAAAATCTACAAACTTCAGAGGTTCAGTAGTTACTATCCACGTCACTATTTATGTTAGAAAACAGCATACCACATTTAATTGACTTAAATAGCTAAAATAAATACAAGTAAATAAAATTGTCAGAAATGCCATTTGCGTTCATATATAATTTATTTGTCTCTTTTTAGTTCAGTTGCACTAACAAGCACTACATGACAAAAAAAATGGTGTAGAAACAATTTTCACAAATAATTGCAATGAAACAGTAAGCAATGCACTGAATTAAACTTGAAATTTTGAAGCAGAAAGATATAGTATTTGTTTAAAAAAGTACTCCAAAAATGAAACAGTAAGCAATGCACTGAATAAAAAGAATCTTATTTTAACTTGAAATTTTGAAGCAGAAAGATATAGTATTTGTTTAAAAAAGTACTCCAAAAATTATCAATGCAATATGTTAGTAATATATTGTAATATATTGTATATATATATATATATATATATATATATATATATATATATATATATATATATATATATATATATATACACACACACACCGATAAATTGTAAATATATATATTCAGTAATACATAGTGCAATATGTTAGTAATATATTGTAATATATATATATATACACACAGATAATTAGTAATTCAGTAGGTATGTATGCTTGATCTTGTAGTGTTTGATGGTCTGATTGCCAAATCTACACGACTCTTACCTAACCCCGAGCACGATCCCTTCCCCAGAGCCTCGTCTGTGTGTCTCTCTGTCACACTGCTATCTCATGTTCAGTCATTTTAAAAGACAGCATTTGATGCAAAAGCAAAACTCATATTTTTTTTCTCATGTTCAGCAACTTTTAATATCATGTTAATGGGGAATTCAAAGCTCTCCGGTATTTAACTTTCTGTCAGTTGAAATCTTTGTGAGCATTTCTCTTCTGCGCTGTGATGGCTGTTTGCTTTTGTTTTTAATTCCTGTAAATGCTTGAATGAAAGGAGATGCAGACACTGAGCGATCGCTCGCAGCCGCTGCGGTTATTAATAGATCAGGAGCAAATATACATGAGAATGAGAGACGGACATATGGAGGTCGAGCAGAGAAGGAGAATGAAGCAGATCCCAAAACATCTGTCCATCACTTGTGTCATGCAAAGGCAATCATCTGCTGAGAAAATAAATAATAATAAAAAAAAATTGTAGTGTAAAGTTATCAGTGAACTATGTGCCTTTTAAAGCTATTTCTATACAGGTTACTAATAGAAATAAACATACAAATATGTAATGTAGAATTAAGCAGAACAAAAAATAAATATGCTGTTAGTGTTTTATTACTGCAGTTTCTCATGAGCACTGGAAACCTTCAATAAAAAAATAAAATAAATAAATAAATAAATGCAAAAGCGTAAACCTTTGACACACACACGAATGTCAAAATATGCAGTTAAAATACGTATATTCAAGTGTTTAAAATGTGCTAAACAGAACCAAAACATGCATAATATATGCAAAACATTTTATTAAGACCTTTAAATATTGTATTACATTGTATTTATATGAAATATAAATGAAATATAAATACAAATCAAAATACAACTCAAAAATAATTTTAGCTTTCACTACCAAAATATTTTAACACGTTAAAATGAACATGTAAAATGTTGCAATTACAATCATAAATTAAAGAATAATAATGTTGTAAATAAGATGGAATAAAATAATAAAATCCAATAAATGTCTGCATCAGTACTGTTTAATACAGGAACTTTTTGAAAAGTCTGAGATTTTGATGGAGTAAATGTGTTTCCATAGACCAAACTAAATCAAACAAACAATCAAAATAAACTTAATTGAGTGCATATATATAAATGATGTTGAAAGAGTTACATTAGCAAATGTCTTTAAAAGCCTCTGCTTCTTTTACACATCAAATCAAAATACATCAGCCATCATTCAAGCTAATTAAATGTATCTGGTCAAAAGTTCAATTTGTTTTTCAACTGATCCTGAGATTACATTTAGAGTATGTGTTTATTTCTCTTTAGTAAATAAAAAAAAAAAAAAATGTATCATACAAGCATACACATTTGGAATGCAAAATTAAATGTACTAAGGTTTAAATTGCAGTAATGTGATATGCATATATATATATATATATATATATATACACACACACACACACGCATACATATATATCATATATATGCATATCACATTTAAGCAAGTGCATTATTTTTATTTATATATATATATATATATATATATATATATATATAATATATATATATATATTATATATATATATATATATACAAATAAAAAAAAAAAAATATATATATATATATATATATATATATATATATATATATATAGATATTATATATATATATATATATATATACAGTAAACTCAAAGAATGCACTTGATTAAACAACTAAAATAATGTATTAATTATTAGTAATGAAATTTCAGAACAAACAGCCCATTTTAATATGCCAAACCTCCCAGATGGACTGCCAGTGTAAATTTAGTAAATGTTTAAACACACAGACACGCATGCACGCAATATGCCAAACCTCCCAGATGGACTGACAGTGTAGATTTAGTAAATGTTAACACACACAAACCCTTTCCTTTCCAGCTACCAGCTTTATAGGATCAATCAATTAAGTGCAGCATTCTTTAAATAAGTATGTCTATGAAGATACAACACAAACTCCTCCTCAACCCTTGATATGAGTTTGGTGTTAAAGCCATTAAAAGCACACACTGGTTTCTCTGGTGCTCATAATCAAAGCTCTCGCTGTTCTGAGTCCCATCTTACCACTGCTCCGGTCTGGAGAGAAACGCGTGCGTCAGGAGGAATATAAAAAGAGAAAGGCGTGTTTGAGGCCTGAGGTCTGCAGCGCTGGACTCCTGCAGAGAGATGCTGTTCGTGGAGGTCCGAGCCGTGGATCACTCCTCCTCCTTCAGAAGGAGTCGCAGGGGAGGAAAACTGTCATGAAAAACAGCCGTCTGCTCGCTCCAGCCCCACATACTGTACACTACTGACAGCAATATCTCCATCCAGCTCCAACAGTGTTTACAGTACAGGAAAATTCTCTCTGAAGCCTGAGTGATGTGACAAAATGCATAATAGGATTATTGCATACTTACACTGAAAAAAGGGCATGTATTAATATGAAATAATTTTACATAATGTTTGTTTTTACAGGTGTTCTACCTGTATTTTGCACATTATTGCATTGTTTTGCAGTTAACAGAATGTTCCATTAAATTCCTGTATAATGTCCTGGCAGAAAATTGAACATGATTTGAAACTGTGAATTGTGAAAGTGCAATATAAATAAATATTGATCGGACTCAACATACATCAGAAATATACAAAATTTATTCACCAAACAGATTTCGACTAAACATACCCAAATCAGGCAACGATGGCTCCTGAAAACTTCTGACTTTGCATTATAGCCGTGTATCTGTTATTGTTGTTGCGTAATCTGAAGGACTGACAAACCTTGACACAATAAGGCTTTATTTATGCCTGGAGAACAGCAGTCAATCTCTCTCAGCGTCTGCCACTGACCTGGATCAATCCCAGAATGCATCTGTCATCAGGTGCACAGGCTCCAATGGCAACCAGCAATTAGAAAGCAGCAACAAAACAACGACTGCAGTGCATATGTGCTGATAACAGTGATTTTAATCATGACTCCAGCAGCTCTGTTCACCACAACCCAAACACACACACGTCTGTTTATGGAAACGCCACAACACACTTTCTCACCTGTCTTTCACTTCTATAGCGTGTTGATATTTGAAACACTACTTTAGAAACTGTTTTAGTGGTGAGTGGGTGCGAATTATGAAAATCATGTTTCTGTGATGGAAACAAGTTTATCACCTCCACAGGTTATCACCAGCACGCATAGAGTTTATCCTTTGAATTATTAAATCAGGAAGAGAAAGGAAAGGAAAATTTGCTTAATGCTTTAAATGAATACTATATATATATATATATATATATATATATATATATATATATATATATATACACATTTGTTTTTGATAAATAACTAAGTTGTTTCATAAAATAATAGAATTTAATAAATAAAAACTGTATAATAACATGATAAAATGATATAATTCATAAACAATAAAATCCTATAATTTAATATATGAATAAAAAAATTAATAATACAATTAAATACAATTTTCTCCAGAAGTATGCATTTTTATCTCATAGGAAAAATAGATTAATGTTTATGGATTAATAAATACATACAGATTTTCATGCATATTTATTTATTTATGCATATATGTTTTTTTTTTTTTTTTTTTTTTTTTTTTTTACATAAAATTAAGCTATTATTCTCCTATATTTCCCACAAAATGATGTAGCTTGAAATCTAAACATCTCTGTATTACAACAGAAAACAGTAGGTAAATATTTCAGTGGTGCTTGATGTATCACTGCTTTCATCAGTCATTTTGATTTTATGTTTATAATAAAATTAATAAATAAATAAAGACCTGCCAATGGACATCATGAATCAGATTCTTAACAATGGTTGTTTGTGAGACGATCAGAGTTGTCAGTGAAGGAGGAAAAGATGGAAAACTATAATATGCATCATTTTTTTATTTATTTTTTTATTTTTTTTTTAGAAATGAGATACTTAAACAATACACAAGTGAGAATGTTATTGTGTCCCGAGACACTTTGTGTCAAAGAAATAACAAGTATTTAATAAAGATGTTTCTATAGCTTCATGTTGAACTGATACTATTAAAAATCAGAGGTCTGTATGAGTCTCAGAGCAGCGTCCAGGTGGGCAGATGCTTCTCAGTAAAGTCATGACCTACAAATAGCCTGAGGTTCATCTCCCTCCCACAATGCATTCTGCCAAGTCAACATCCCTCACGACTTTCATTAAAACTGTTAACATACAATCAAGTAAGAGGCTCCCCCACTCCTCGCGCGCCGCTAAATGCTTTAAAACGTCATGCATTGATGAATCCACCGGCTCATGATCGTTGCCCTGATTTCCCTCATATTTCTGTCAGCATTTTGTTTCTAAACGGCCCCCAAGGAAGCAGCCGCTGTGCGACACTCCAAATATTTAGTGTAATAGCTGGTTACTGCGCCGGTGGTGTCAGGAGGATTCGTCGGGCCAAACCTCGGCCTAATTAAAAAGTCAGGGAGGGGGGTGTGTGTTTATTTCCAGACTGCCGTGCCTCTTTAAATCACTCCTCAACACTGAACTGCTGATGCAGGGGACAAACCCTGACTAAACATTCCCAGAGAGAGAGAGAGAGAGAGAGAGAGAGAGAGATTACCAGCAACAATAAAGAGCAAGTTTTCCAGAGAAAGGACAATTATGCATCTGTTGCTGTAAAACTCCTCAGAAACTTATCACTGCTTTAATTCATGTGCTTTGAGATTTTATTATATATGTATATATTATTATTAAATTAATTGTAATTTTTGCTACCATTACTGACAACAAATGTTCAACTTTTGTGTGTTGGTGCTTTAGCAAACGTTTTACATAATGCATTTATAAGTGATTTACACCGAAAATGAATTCTGCTTCTTTAATAAATGAGGCCTATTTTATGTCAAACTATCATTCACATGTAGTACTCTGAAAGTGAAAACTAAAAGACTCAATAAAGTAAATATAAACAGTAACAATTAAAGTTTGTTCTGTCTCTCCTTTAATATCAGTATTGTCAGGTGTTTTATGAACTTCAGTCACTTTTATGTATCAGAGGTTGATTAGATTTAGATTAGATTAGATTCAACTTTATTATCACTGAGCAGAGTACAAGTACAGAGCCAATGAAATGCAGTTAGATCTAACCAGAAGTGCAAATAACAGCGTATATAAAATAAATATAGAATGTGTGTATATAGGCTACATTAAGCTTTATGACACTTAGTGCAAGTTATGAGGGCAGAGACCAGCTCAATGCAAATGACTGTACATACAGCACGGTGCAAAGAAAATATAAACAGAAGATGCATTGTACAGTATAAAAAGAATGAGTATAAAAAGAATGTGCATTATATGGTGAGGTACATAAATAGCATAAGTTTACATATGACCAATGACCATAACAGTGCAAATGGCATCCGGAGGTAGAGTATGCAAAAAACAACAACAACAACAACAAATCTGAAATGTGCAAAAACAGAGGGTCTAATAAGAACACTGTGAGTGAGGATTGCAGACAGGTTATTGTTCAGTTCCCCCTTTTTTTTAATTTGTATTAAAACAAAAAGATTTAAATTTTCCTTTATTTGTTTGTTTATTTACTTACTTATTCATTAATTAATTTATTTTAATTATATTTCATTTTAATTTGTTTTAATTTGTTTAATTTTATTTATGTGAGTGAATGACATAATTCTCATGTGATTCATGTTAAAGTTAATAGATTAATTACATGACCCGGTGAGAATTCATTTCTAAAAGACCACAGGGCTAAATAAATAAATAAATAAATAAATAAAATAAAAAGAGGCTGCTGAATAAAGAAGCAGCCTGTGCTCCCTGCAGTCCCGATCCGCGCTCCTCCTCTTCCTGATGTCGCTCTGTGTCCTTTACTGCGCGCTTTCTTTTTCTCTGCTGTTATTTCTCGCGGATTTCTAAATGACTTTTCCCTCACAATCTAGTGAACTCAGACACAGTGAAATGCGCAGAGACGATCACGGCTGACTGCTGCCATCTAACCGCGGACGCGCGCATTACAAAGCTGCCCAAACTCACTGCTGTTAGTGCAGTAAACACGAAAAACGAAAGTAGAGAAATAAGGACACATATAAAAAGCCAGTAAACATTTTCAGTAATCCTTTCGGTTATTTTATTTTTTAAGTTGAAGTTAATTTGAATTTCTCATCTCAGTGACATGTAGCCTAACTTTAAAGAGTCAAAAAGTATTAGTGGACTAGGTAACTGAATAAAATCATTGTTCAAACTAATTTCTAATGAAGTGTTTATGGTGTTTTACGTCATTAAAATAACTGATACTGTTCATTCAATCCATATGATCAAAGTATGTATTGATAAATGTGAATTTTTTTTTTTTTTTTTTGAGGGAAAAAGGTAGATTTACTTTCTTTCTAAAGTCTTCTATAGAGTTTGGTCAGTCCACCTGGTGAAAAGTATGGTAAAAATAAGTAAATTAAGGGAATTTTTCAACACTAGTTAAAACAATAGTTTTTTTTTTTTTTTTTTTGTTTTGTTTTTATATATATATATATATATATTAATATATATATATATATAGTTAGTTAGTTAGTTAGTTAGTTAGTCTGTACAGTGAAAGCCAATAGGTGCATTTTTGATCTTGGTCTTGTTTTAAAATCAATAATTCCACTTTTTTGCTAAAGATTTCTTCTTTTTTCTCTCTCTCTTTCTCTTTTACAGTGGGCTACTGGAACTCCTGTCTGCAGTAATTCACAGTGAAACCTGACTCTCAGAAACGCTCGGCAGGAAATGCATCAAAGCCGAACATAAATAGCAATCAGAGCACAAGTAAACCAATCAGCTGCTTTGTTACTGAATATGCAGCAATCAATTAGTGGATGGATTTCCGTCCATTTTAACGAAGTGAATCAAGGCACTAATTACAGCATGTTATGGACAATTTGCAGTTTGTTTTACGCAAATGAATCCCAGACCTGCTCTAGCAGGACAGACTTTCAACGAGCTGAAACTCTTTCTCTTGTGCTGCAGGAAGGCTACATGCAGCAACAGCAGAGATCTGTGATAGATATCACATCACTGCTACAGATTTCAGAGCAGTTAACATAAATTAGGAGTTTCACGCTTGACAGAAGTAAAACAACATTACAAAGTGGTGGTAAAAACTAATTACTGATTATGAAAGGGCATAAACAGATGCATAAATATGTAAACAAAATGCTGCTTACAAGCACATCCTTCCAGATATCTTTCAATTCAGACTGTATTACAAATGGGTCTGCCACTTTATGAAAAAGTGCAGGTTTTAAAATGACAAAAGCTAGTCAAACGATGTAACAATGCATCCATTGCTTAACCCTTTAAAGGCTATACAGTGTAATATTTGATGCAGAATATTTAATGTGCAAAACAGCTTCTAAATGATCAACATGATGAAAACTTTCGTGAAAAACCACACAACCTATTGATTAATAGTTTAGACTTTTTTTTATTTTTTTTTTATGTCAAGTCAAAGCTCTTTTAGTGTAATTGTAGAAACGTCCAGCTTCAGCTGCTGCTTCTGGTGTCAGATCTTGAGTGATTTTGATCAAGTAAAAATAAATAACTGCAGTAATATCTCCAGATGAACTCTTACTGGACTGAAGCAGCTCAGCTTTACTTGATTCTCCATCAATCATGTTTTAGAGTCTCAAATCTGATCCTCAGGATCTTTTGAGGAGCGTTTGTTTCCAGAAGCTTTACTTTCACTGTTCCTCAGCGGAGGAATGATCTTCACAAGCCTCCAGAACATCTCACATCTTCTGAGGAGCCTTTATTTCTTCATCAATCACTGCATTATATGTTTGGATCATCAAAGTAAGCATTTAAATATCATCTTAGACATATTATTTAGAGATATAGTTGTGACATTTTATGTAAGTGACTGCTATACTGTTATAAAGATCTCATTGATTTACATTACATTCTATCAGAATTTCATCTTACTTTTTTGTCCATATAAATATCAGCATCCACACCAAATTTGCCAGAACTTCCATTAACACACATATGATTCATTAAAAGTTTGTTTTTCATTTCTATTGAATCATACTTTGAAAGGCTGAATCATAATTTGAATGGTTCTTATGGAATCAGTGGAACCTAATAAAGGATTACCGAATGGACTCACAGGAATTCTTTTGGCATTTTGTTCTTGGAATCAATGTAGGTTTTCTTGTGACATGCTGTTAAACCTCATTGAAACCATTTTAAGTGCATGGGGTTGACTTACAAAGTTTAATTTATTTAATCTGCCAAATTCAGTCAAAGATGTTTCAAATATAAATCACTTTCATTTACACAACAGAATGGTATTAAAATATTTGTTTATGTAACTAAGAGGTCTTTCCATTATTTAGAGATCTTCTATCTTTACAAGGCTCTCTGCTAACCCTGTGTCACACTAATAAAGAATAAAGACACATGCATAACTGCTATCCTGCCTTGATATCAGCTACTAGATTCAATGAGAAACAGTGGAACTGAATGCGGGATTGATTACATGAGACTTTTATATGGTAATAGCAGGCTTATTCTTGGCTGGAGACACAGTGGCAGTGGCTTTGTAGTGGGAAGCAAGCCGTGAAATAGCTTCCACTGCAGGAATACGAGTCAAACCGTCTCCACCGTCCCCAGAGAGACTGTGAGGACACCCAAGGTCCTGAACAAAGGGGTCATGAACACAAACTGATAGATGAGTGGGGTTTATTATGCCATGACCTTGCTGAAACTGTCTAGCTTTCTCTGGTTGTTTCTCTAAAATCCGACAGGGACTTCAGAATGAAGTATGAAAGTGGAGAACCGTGAAGAACCATGGTGGCAAATGGCAGCACAGAGTGACACATCTGGCAAGGGATCTCCACATTTAGATTTGATGTATTAATTTAGCACACAGTTTTATCCAAAGCCACTTACAAATGAGGAACATCACATGAAATTTGACAAATGAGGCAAATAGAGGCAACAACGGTACAATCACAATGGCAAGTTATTAGTCCTAATGTTTGGGAGGAAACACACACTTACACACTTACTAGGCAGGGTGAACTTCTAGGGCTTGAAGAACAATGCCAAACCCTGAAATGTGATGCGAGTGGCTTAGGTAGCCGGAAAAATTAGACTGAGGCATGAGCCATCTTTGACCATACAGTGCTGCACTCTGGATCATTTACAGAAATTGCCTAGTTCTTCTGAAGTCTTCTGTTTTTTTTATGTTAAAATGCTTTGTTGTCGGAAAGAATCATGGAGGACACCAGGTTTTGTCTTTTTTTTTTTTTTTTTGCCTATTTCTTGGGGGAAGCCAAAACGTATTGAAGATATTTAATCAATACCCAATGGATTTTGAATAAAATGTAGCATCTCATTCATTGACAACCATTCAAACATTAAAGTGATACTCCACCCCAAAATGAAAATTTTGTCATTATTCACTTACCCCCATGTCGTTCCAAACCCGTAAAAGCGTCTTTCATCTTCGGAACACAATTTAAGATATTTTGGATGAAAACCGGGAGGCCTGTGACTGTCCCGTAGACTGCCAAGTAAGTTACACTGTCAAGGTCCAGAAAAGTATGAAAGACATCGTCAGAATAGAGAATACTTTTTGTAATCGCATCCTTGTGGCATGGCTTATACAGAAGAACATACACAGCATACGGTGATATGGAGAGACACAGAGGAGACTGTTGACAAAGGAATTGTTGAATAAAGTCATTATTTTGGATTTCTTCGCTTACAAAAAGTATTCTTGTCACTTCATAATGTTACGGTTGAATCACTGATGGCAGATGGAGTATTCTGACGATGTTTTTCATACTTTTCTGGACCTTGACACTGTTATTTATTTGGCAGTCTATGGGACAGTCTCAAGCCTCCTGGTTTTCATCCAAAATATCTTAAATTGTGTTCCGAAGATGAACAAAGCTTTAACGGGTTTGGAACGACATGGGGGTAAGTTGTTAACGAATGAATTTTCATTTTGGGGTGGAGTATCCCTTTAACCACATGTTAGTTTTGGTCAATGTTGTTTTTGCTGTGTAAAATACATAATGCTTATTTAAATACTATATATAAATTGTCGTGGGCAGCTAACTACATAGCACAAATTCCGAATATGGGTTACCATACTTGGCCACACGTCACGTCACTTCACTAAATATACATGACTGGAATGCCAATGTAATGTAGATTTTTTTGGGGGGAAAAACGAGTAAAACTTAACAGTCACTAGAGCAATAGTTCTGACCTCAAACATGTTTAAAGTTTATGGCGCACCCAACTCGGAAACTCTGGTATCAAAATTATTAGTTTTCCAGTCATAAACATGATTTGAGACGCCGTTCATGTCCAGTTTCTGACTAGGAAACTCGTATTTATGATAATCCTGAGAGCATGTGAAGGCAGCATCTGATGGGCTGATGTGTGTTTCCTGTACAATGATGTAACTCACTGCATAATTACTCTAGTATGATGTAATGTTGGAGAAATTAACTAGCCAGTCATGACTGTTTCACAGAACTGTAGTAACTTTGCTGCACATTTTTTTGGTATAACTATAGAACTTCTGTTAATGACATCATGCAGATAGAGCTCATTTACATAAGTAATAGAAATACATTTAGAATGATAGCATAATTGAGAAAAGAGGCATACAGGTAAATATGCATGGCAGACACTTAATTTCCGTATATGTTGGGCTGCGGACTGAACATGTTTCAGCTGATGGAGTCCTTTGGTGGGAGATTGCTCTGATTGGCTGTACAACTTAGTGAACCACCAGTGCACTATAAGCAAAATAGAAGAGCTGAAAACCAAAGCAATAAAGTCAAGAGTCAAGCAAGCAATCCTTTTTTTGTATTTACATAGGTCCAGAACGTGAGTGCTAGTTGGCTGTAGTCTTTGTGGTTAGTTCAAATGCAACTTTTTGGCCCAAATATAGGTGACAAGAGGCAACAACACAATCGACTTTCATCATCACTGTTTATTTGATTTTGATGTGGTGTGTATCTATACTTCTAACAATAGCTGTAGTTTCAACCACAGAACTTTGTGACAGAGCTATGGTTTTCAGAAACACCAAAACCAAAAGGAGCTGTCTTCGCAGTATTGAGCTGAAGATGATGTTCCTTCAACCAAGCAGTAATTTCAGAAGCAGGCAGAGGTATGAGCTAAGACAGTGGGGTAGAGCTGCATATCATCTGAAAGGCAGAACAGCCATGTGCCTTCATAATTGTGCACATTAAACTTGTGAATATGGAGAAATGGAGAGGACCAAGTACTGAACCTTGCGGCACCAAATACATATCTATACAGCATATACAGTATTCATGTACTGTATACTATATTCTGTATATTCTACAGAATATCATATTCTCTATATATAACTAAATCAGGTGTTTTAATTAGTGAAACATCTAAAACATTCTTGTTGGTGGGACTGCAGTTGAGAAACACTACTATAAATAACTGTGGCAGTGAAAAGATATTACACTTTATTGTGCGACTGGTTTTAGATCATAGCTTGTACTCTGTAGTGCATACATAGATTATCAATATATAATACTTTAAAAGGTTGGTTATTGTATGTCATCTTTGTAGCTGCAGCATCCCCTTGAAAAGGCCTGTCTCACCAATGTACAAGGAATCCTCGAGGTGCAGGAAAGGACCACCGAGATAATGGCTGCCTTGCCTTTCGCTTCTGGACAAGCGGTCCCCTACATGACCCAAAGTTCACCTCCCCGTGAGGACTCCGCACCCCTATGTATTTTCAACATGGACACTTTAAACCTAATTTAAATGACCCTGATGTGGATTGCATAACCAGAGATGACAAGAAAGTGTAGAAAGTAGATTTTAGTTTAGAAGCTGAAATATAAAATAATATAAATATTATAGATTTATTTATTTGTAGTTTAGTTAAGCATTTGGAAGGGAGTATATTACATGCACAGGTGTTAATAGTTGTCAAACACTCACAGAGTAGTTTTAACCATTTCTTGAGTAAGACTTTTAAATGTGAGTGAGTAAAATGGAAAATATCTGTTTTCTTTTGAAGAAAAGAAAAGAAAAGAAAAGAAAAGAAAAGAAAAGAAAAGAAAAGAAAAGAAAAGAAAAGGACAGCAGAAATAAAGTTACCTGCATGTGTATTAAAAGATGCATAGAATATAAAAAGTATGCAATCTCTGCCGATTTTCAATCAGATTTATATTATTACAGTATAGGTATTATATTTAAATGATCAATTTCTACTCCCTCTCCTGCACCTGGTATCATTTTTTTTTTTTTTTTTTTTTTGTCAGCAAAAAGACTTTTGATAGCTCCGGGGCTTTTTTGAAAACTTTGTACTTCTGCATTTTTGTGTATCCCAGCTTAAGACAGTCGGCTCGCATCCAGTGCATTATGGGTGTTGAAGTTTCCCTACCTGTTTGGTAAAAGAAAACACTGAAGCATTTGGCAACCATTTTCCCAATTTTCCAAATCATACGACCGTATAGTTCGTTTTTCACTTCCCTGAAATACGGCCTATAGGAGCGTCTACTAAATTAGTGCCCCTACCAACAGCAGGACATGCCATAGAAACTTTCGTAATAATGCCCAATGCATAAATTTAATTTTTGCAAATTGTACATAGGAAAAATGGTGGGCAAGGGAATGCGTTAAAAAGTCTGTGTAAAAATATTTATGTTCATTGACTATAGGATAGCTTATGTGAACAAATACAAAAAAGCTAAACTCTAGTCAATGACCCAATTATAATGGGAGTTAGCATGGTAGTGTGTGTATCCTGTACCGCTGTGATCCATGTTGATGATTCAGGACCTTGGCTGGGCGTGAATCCATAGGAAACACTGGGAAAAGAAGATAACAACACCGACATGAGTGTGTGTGTGTGTGTGTGTGTGTGTGTGTGTGTGTGTGTGTGTTTAATAATGAGAGTTCCAGAGAAAAGATGAGAGATTGAGTAGAGTATGAGTGTGTATGTGTTGTGTGAGTGATAGGGCTCTGCCCTCACGTCCTGTATTCACTGCCATTTCCTGTCTGTGTAGTGGCGTTTAATGAGACAGCAGCCGTACTGAGTTCCTGCTCTCACACGTCTCAGAGGACATCACAGCATCACAAACACATATCTACTCAATCTATCGAGATGGCTGTTGCTCCAGAGTCTTGTCCTGTCATGGTCGCTGTTTCATAGTCTCGACCGCGACTGGCTTCCAGGTTGGAGGATCCGCCGCTGGTTTCATGCAGAGCAGCAGGCATCCCAAGGGCCTCAGAACTAATTATCACAGAGACTGTTCCCCTGGACTCAGTGCTCCCTGTAATGGCGTTCACCATTTTATGTGTTTGGGCCACACACACCACCTCAGGTCCCCCAGAGGTGGCAGCCTCCGCTGCAGAACCTCCCAAGGCGGTGGCGTTCATTCCAGTACCCGAATCCACTCCCGAGCCTGCTCTAGTCCCTGTGTTTAGTAAGGAATCTGCTCACGAGCCCGCTCCAATCCTTGAACTCGCTGCAGAACCTCCAGAGGTGGTGGCACTCACTGCAGAACTTCCAGAGGTGGCAGCATCCGCTGCAGATCCTCCAGAGGTGGCGGTACCCATTTATGAACTCTCTGCATGCCCAGCCACGGCCAAGGAGGCAGTTTATGAACTTTATGTACTCTCTGCATGCCCAGCCACGGCCAAGGAGTGAGTTTTTTGTCTGTTTTTTTGTTGTGTAGGGGGAAGTTTGTGAGTTTTTTGCTTTTTTTGAATTTTTTTCTGTTCTGGCTAATGAACTCTCTGCTTGTCCAGTCACAGTCAAGGAGGCCATTCGCAAACTCTTTGTGTTTTCTATACCAGAGACTAATCCTGAACTGTTTTCTAAAATAGTTCCACCCAGGCTCCCACTCTCTCCACTTCTGTCTCTGCCAGTTAGCCCCTCAGCTCTGTCTCCACTGTTCCCTTGCCTGTCCCTCAGCTCATCATCTTTGGAAAGTATGCTGTGTGGATTCACTGCAGGACTTCCAGTCTCTAGCTACATCATGGTTTAGTGATCTCTGGTCTTCGCCTTTAGCCTCTGAGACCTGGACTCCACTTTGGCCCTTCGACTCATCGGCTTCACCTTGGCACCTGGCTCCCTCTTCTCCACCATGATCCGTCAGCTCACCAGCTCCACCAGCGCCCTCGTCCCTCCGGCTCCGCCTTGGTCAGTCATCCACCTACCTACACTTCAGAACTACACTCCTCTGGCTTTGCCTCGTCCCTCCATCCCTCTGGCTCCATTGGACTCCCCCTTGGCTCCACCTTGGTCCTCCGTTGTTCCAGCTCCACCGCGGTCTTCTGGATCCTCACCTGTGCCTCTGTCACCTGAGCCGTCAGCTCCACCATGGCCCTCCAGATCGACTCTGCAGACCATTGACTCTGCAGCTCTCCGTCTCTGCTCTGGGATCCTCTTCCACAGACTCTGTCTATGTCAGTCGGGTCCCTGTTGGCGAAAGCCCTTCTTCCACCATGGCTCTTCCCTGCATCGACTCTACCATGGGCCTCCATCATGGCTGCGGTCTGGACTCCAGCCTGGTGGCCTTCTGCTCCGCCCTGGCTTCCTGTTCCACCGGCTATGCCCTGGCACCCTGCTCCATCGGCTCTGTCTCAGTCCCATGTACCTCCATTTCTGTTTTCGTTTGGGGAGGGGGACTCTGTCACGATCACCAGCTGGAATGCCCATTAGCGCTGCTAGAGGGCACTCCATCCCTTACCTTTGCCACTCAAACCTGGACTACCCCTGCCTAGGAACTCATTATTACACCACACCTGTTTCCCATCAGTGATACTATACAGGTCCTTCTCAAAAAATTAGCATATTGTGAAAAAGTTCATTATTTTCCATAATGTAATGATAAAAATTAAACGTTCATATATTTTAGATTCATTGCACACCAACTGAAATATTTCAGGTCTTTTATTGTTTTAATACTGATGATTTTGGCATACAGCTCATGAAAACCCAAAATTCCTATCTCAAAAAATTAGCATATTTCATCCGACCAATAAAAGAAAAGTGTTTTTTAATACAAAAAAAAGTCAACCTTCAAATAATTATGTTCAGTTTTATGCACTCAATACTTGGTTGGGAATCCTTTTGCAGAAATGACTGCTTCATGGAGGCAATCAGCCTGTGGCACTGCTGAGGTGTTATGGAGGCCCAGGATGCTTCAATAGCGGCCTTAAGCTCATCCAGAGTGTTTGGGTCTTGCGCGTCTCTCAACTTTCTCTTCACAATATCCCACAGATTCTCTATGGGGTTCAGGTCAGGAGAGTTGGCAGGCCAACTGAGCACAGTAATACCATGGTCAGTAAACCATTTACCAGTGGTTTTGGCACTGTGAGCAGGTGCCAGGTCGTGCTGAAAAACGAAATCTTCATCTCCATAAAGCTTTTCAGCAGATGGAAGCATGAAGTGCTCCAAAAACTCCTGATAGCTAGCTGCATTGACCCTGCCCTTGATAAAACACAGTGGACCAACACCAGCAGCTGACATGGCACCCCAGACCATCACTGACTGTGGGTACTTGACACTGGACTTCAGGCATTTTGGCATTTCCTTCTCCCCAGTCTTCCTCCAGACTCTGGCACCTTGATTTCCGAATGACATGCAAAATTTGCTTTCATCCGAAAAAAAGTACTTTGGACCACTGAGCAACAGTCCAGTGCTGCTTCTCTGTAGCCCAGGTCAGGCGCTCTCTGCCGCTGTTTCTGGTTCAAAAGCACACGCCTGTGCACGGTGGCTCTGGATGTTTCTACTCCAGACTCAGTCCACTGCTTCCGCAGGTCCCCCAAGGTCTGGAATCGGTCCTTCTCCACAATCTTCCTCAGGGTCCGGTCACCTCTTCTCGTTGTGCAGCGTTTTTTGCCACACAAATGTAGAACTTTGTTTTTCAGCCACACAGAAGTTGCAAAGTTTCAGGAATGACATCTGCATATTTATGTGGGATTCACTCTCGAAGTAGCAGTGATTGACACAATGATGACCAAAGCAATAGACGGGAGAAAATATGTGAAAATGGGCATTAAGGCTAGAGCACCCTCACTATTTTTAGAAGCACCCTCAGTGATTATTTCTGGAACCTGGCTAATACGCTTTTATTTGCAAAACTATATACAAAAAAACAACAAAATACAAATGCACTTAATAAAAACAATTGAATAAATGCATATTTATAAGTTAAGCACTTAACTAAAATAAGTAGGCTATTAATAAAATAAATAACTAGAGAAGGCTGACTATAATCACCTTGCTTCCATTTAATGAGATAAGCCTACTCCTCATCTGAATTAGAAAAAAAGGCACTCTAGTCTTCAGTGATGCAAGAATGTTTGAGCATGCACGTAATCTCTGAGCAAAAGCAGAGCCAATTCATAAAAGAAGTATATTATCAATGTATATTTAAAAGCACACATCCAGTTTTGTGTGAGTGAAGGAAATCCACTTGCGAGTGGAGATTCGTGCTCGCGCATTGCATGGATAACGTAACAGTATGCGCTCTCGATATCTGTCAAATATCACTGGAGGTTCGTGTTCGCGAATTTAATGGTTAAGGTGAGAGTATGGTGTCTCTATGTATCTACACATGCCAGGATCCGCCACTGCCAGATGCAGTTAGAAAATTTACTAAAAAACAAGTCTATCGCAAGACATCTGGTGGGGGGGGGGGGGGCACCTGGGGTGGCCCAGCCAAATTTCAGGGGGGGGGGGCCAGTGCCACCCCTGGCCACCACGTAGACACGCCTCTGGGGGGGGGCAAGTGTGGGCCTTGTCCACCACGTACTATTTAGTCTATTGACAGCTGAGATTTTCTCTCTTGTTGTTTGAAAAGTGCTAATCTGGTTAGGAATGTCTGATAAATGACTTTGAAAGTCTGTCCCACTAACTGGATTATCCCAACATACCTGTCAGAATTCCAAATCCAGTTTCCTTTGTAGATTTCCTCAATGAGGAGTTGATTGAAGGGATAGAGTCAGCGTATGGTAACATTTTGCTCCAGTTATCAGACACAGGTGCCCATATTGACTCGCAGGGAGCGTAACTAACCCTAGTTTTGTATACAAGCTTAACCAGACATATCCTGACACTCCCTAACTCATTCTTAATCTGTAGTCACACTGCAATTCTGCACTGACAGACATATTGCTAACTCTGATGGTGTATATTATTTATAGCTGCATGAAAGAGGATAATAATGTGATGATTTAATCTTGCAGAAGGTGATGGTGGCCTGTGGCAGGAGTTTGATCAGTTAGGAGGCCTGAAGTATTGAAAAAAATACACAAATTATAATAAATGTTCAGTGAAATTAAGCTGTTTTAATAATAATAATAATAATAATAATAATAATAATATAATATATTATATATATATATATATATATATATATATATATATATATATATATATATATATATATATATATATAAATCTTAAAAACAACCCTGGCTTGTTGGAAAAAGATGCCTGTGGCAATGGTTCTTGCACGTTTCAACACTTTCAGAGTGAAATGTTCAGTGATTGGCATTAAATACATTTATTTTTATCTGAAGCAGATGAACATGAATCTGGAAACAAATTACTACATTTGCTGTTGTACATATCAGAGCAATTTAGGAATGAAATGTCCATCGAGTGGTGATTAAAGGATGATGCGGTAACACTTTATTTTAAGGTGTCCTTGTTAGACATGTTACTTGTACTTACTATTACAATAACAATTAATTATGCACAATTACATGCACGTAACCCTAACCATATAGTAAGTACATTTGATAAGTTAATCAATATTACTCTGTACTTATATGTATAATTACACGAAACAAGAACACCTTAAAATAGTATAAATTATGATGCTTTATCACATTTGAAATTAATGTACCACCTACATTAAACCCAACAATAAACTTAAACAATAGCATTAACAATAGCATGAGGTAAAAATGCATTTGCTAAAGCAACTGTGCCATTTGTTCTTGCTTCTACAAGTGTTTGAGCTCTGTCATTGAGTGTCTTGGCTCGTGTTTAACCTGACTCATATCTGAGCACTCTGCATCTCAAGTGCATTGCTGTATCGGGTGTGCTACCGAGCAAGTTTACTACAACCGAAATGGCATATATACAGACCTGGTTATGTGATGCAACATCAAAATGTATTAGTTTGCAAATGATGTACCATGGTAAAAGCATTTTGCGGTCATAACATACTGTAGTATTGTGAAAGGAACAGCATGAAATTAACCAGATGCGACAACTGTCGCACCACAACAGCTTGAGGCTGTCCACACTGTACATGACAAAGCGACCATTGCAAATCATTTGAACTTTGTTTCAGTACATCATAAATCGAATGAGGCAACAGTTTATTGTCAGGGATTTGTCGTGTCGTGCAACGCCACGCTGCATCCAGTGGAGACACCACCACTGATTATAATAGGTTCTATTGTCTTTTGTTGTGACGTGGCACACCATTCACGTCCAGTGTAGACACGGTGTAAGTCTTTATAAATCGATAATCTGCCCCAGAGTCATAATTTGTGTGTAAAGGAATAAATGTTTTCTGTGATTTACTGGTACTAGTGTTTATTTCTGCTGGAAACTGCAGTCAGTTCTAAATATAGGTCAGTTTTTGGAGTTTTGGAAAAATGTGGTGTAAAGACGTGTTTTCCAATTTAACTTGAGTTTCATAAAACCCTAATGTCTGGCTCTTGTTTGAAAGTTTTGTTTCTGGTCTGTAATCAATAATAATGCTTCCTCTAGTGAAAAAGTCCATCTTCTTTTGTCCTCTCATCAAAATCCAGCTACATATTAGTTAAGAGCTGATTTGGCTTGTAAACGGTGCTTGATTTGTGTAGATTTCTCTCCTGACTAAGACCAGACCTACATATTAGTTAAGAGCTGATTTGGCTTGTAAACGGTGCTTGATTTGTGTAGATTTCTCTCCTGACTAAGACCAGACCAGACAGCACTCATTCACTGCAGAGCATCCATTGCTGAGACACTGATGCAATGCTACATTTCTCCAAATCTGATGAAGAAACAAACCCATCTACATCTTGGATGGCCTGAGGGCGAAAAAATGTTCACCAACATTTTATTTTTAGGTGAACTATTGCTTTAACCTCTGGCTGCTACATGTAATTTACCCACTTACTGAACCTTTGCAGGTGAGGCCAAAGGCATTGCCACACTGTGTCGGCACTCTGGAGCCATATGCCTTTTATAGCCATTTTCATTGGTTAACATTAGCTAGGAAAATAAGCTAATTTGACTCCAAACACCTGATACTGGATATGTAACACAGTTTTCAGTCAGGTAAGACTTCAGGATTAGATACCCCTGCCTTGTTGTGGCAACCACCACAGCACCCTAGCATTGTGTCAAAGTTTTGCAAAAAAATTTTTAACTTAAAAAATTTTTTTAACTTAAAAAGTTACTCATTAACTATAATTACATAATTAAATCCATTCATCAAAGTACCAATCTGACCTCATCTACAGTCCTTCTTTAGCCATCAGTCTTAACCCACCGTGCTGCTCAGCATAAACCCCCCCCCCCCAAAAAAAACATAAAAAAAATAAAAATAAAACAATAATACGTAACAACACCCCTATTCAAGTTTATTCAATTCTAGTTTATTTTTAAAGTGCTTTTTATGATACAAATCATTGCAAAGCAACTTTAAAGAAAATTAAGTTTCTACAATATTTAGTGGTAGCTTATCAGTGATGACTGTCAGTTTATGTGCATACGGCAGAAATGTTCGGAAAAATCAATAAAAGACGTAAACAAAGAGATGATTAACACTATTAACAGCAATTATGCAATCAAACTTATAGGAAAATGTGGTAGTTCTGTATGTTGTCTCATGGTTAGCATCATCTGAGGTCCTCTGAGGGATTGGCATCATCTCTTCTCAGGTGTTCTGGATCCAGACTGGAGCTTGTGTAAATCCTAGTTACCACGGGATGTAAATCCCAGCAGTAACAGAGAAACAAATACAGACATAATTAGCATAGCTGCTGTTCCAGCCAAGTAATATTAATTAGTTTAACCCAAGCTAAAGAATAATAATGTTCATTTGATCAGATATAACTGCAGTACAAAATTATGAGATGAATTATTTGAATGCTTGGCCAAAGAGATGTGTCTTTAATCTAGATTTAAACAGAGAAAGT
The DNA here is from genome assembly GCF_018340385.1 of Cyprinus carpio. NCBI lineage: Eukaryota > Metazoa > Chordata > Actinopteri > Cypriniformes > Cyprinidae > Cyprinus > Cyprinus carpio. Next base: position 2,699,972 of record NC_056573.1, read on the forward strand.
GTGTCTAAACCCCAAACATTATCAGGAAGGCTATTTCAGAGTTTGGGAGCCAAATGTGAAAAAGCTCTACCTCCTTTAGTGGACTTTGCTATCCTAGGTACTACCAAAAGTCCAGCGTTTTGTGACCTTAGGGAGCGTGATGGAATTTAGCATGGTAGAAGATTAGTTAGGTACGCAAGAGCTAAACCATTAAGGGCCTTATAAATAAGTAATAATATTTTGTAACTGAAATCAGTGCAGAGACTGTAAAATTGGGGTAATATGATTATATTTTCTTGACCAGTTAAGGACTCTAGCCATAGCATTTTGGACTACCTGTAGCTTGTTTATTGAGGATGCAGGACAAGTACCTAGCTGTGCATTAAAATAGTCCAGTCTAGAGGTCATGAACGCATGAACTAGCTTTTCTGCATCAGGAACAGGTAACATGTTTCGTAGCTTGGCAATGTTTCTAAGATGGAAGAATGCTGTTTTTGTAACTAGGGAAATATGATTTTCAAAAGACAAGTTGCTGTCTAATATAACACCCAGATTTTTGACTGTAGAGGAAGTAACAGTACATCTGTCTAGTTGCAAATTGTAATCTACGAGATTCTGTGTAATGTTTTTTGGTCCAATAAGTAATATCTCTGTCTTATCTGAATTTATAGGAGAAGATTATTGGTCATCCAATCTTTTACATATTTAACACACTCTGTTAGCTTAGATAATTTAGAAGTTTCATCTGGTCTTGTTGAGATATATAGTTGAGTATCATCAGCATAACAGTGGAAACTAATCATGTATTTTCTAATGATATTACCAAGGGGCAACATGTATATTGAAAATAGCAGAGGACCTAGGACAGATCCTTGTGGCACTCCATATTTTACTGGTGATAAATGAGATGACTCCCCATTTAAATAAACAAAGTGGTAGCTATCGGACAGGTAGGATCTAAACCATCTTAAAGCCTGCCCTTGGATACCTGTATAGTTTTGTAATCGATCTATGAGTATGTCGTGATCTATGGTGTCGAACGCAGCACTAAGATCAAGTAAAACTAGTAATAAGATGCAGCCTTGGTCTGATGCAAGAAGAAAGTCATTTGTAATTTTAACAAGTGCAGTTTCTATGCTATGATGGGGCCTGAAACCCAACTGAAATTCTTCACAGAGATCTTTTTTTTTTTTTTTTTTTTTTTGCAGGAAGGAGCACAATTGAGCAAACACAACTTTTTCTACAATTTTTGACATAAATGGAAGATTTGAAATGGGTCTGTAATTTGCCAGTTCACTAGGATCTAGTTGTGGTTTCTTAATAAGAGGCTTAATAACCGCCAGCTTGAATGGTTTTGGGACATGACCTAAAGATAACGACGAGTTAATAATATTGAGAAGCAGTTCTTCGGCTACAGTTAACAACTCTTTCAGTAATTTAGTGGGTACAGGATCTAATAAACTTGTTGTTGGTTTAGATGCAGTGATACGTTTATTTAGCTCTTACTGTCCTATAGTTGTAAAGCACTGCAGTTTATCTTTGAATAACCTATGACCTATGAATAACCCTCCCTTTTCTTGCGCACTTTGCAAAGAAACTTGAATCATGCACTGCAGTCTGTGCTCTGCAGCTGCTGACTACTAATGACTGCATTAATTACAGATAATTACAGTATCAGGTCCAGGTCGTTCTGGTCATTGTGACACTACAGATTTGACTTCCAGCGGACACTCAGTGGAAAATGAAGGAGTCCCTGAGGAAAGGCCAGAGCTAGTATATACTGACCACATAGAATCCTTGTCTTCTTCAGCACTTCCTCACGCAAGAGTGTAGGAAAAGCGGGAAGGAAGTGGGTCGTATACTGAGCATCTGAGAATAGACCAAGACTTTAGCCCATATGCATTTGCGTGGGTACATCGTGCATATATGTGTGTGTGTCATTTCAGAATTGTAAACTCTATGTGTGCATTTTGGTGTTATTGACCACAACTCATGATAAGCAGGAGGCTGAATGAGTCGAGACTCATCCGCCATGCCTGATGATAACGGAACAATGTGCTGAGGGCCGGCAGGAGCTGCTGTCTTCTCCAGGGGCCAGAGATTAGCCCTCATGCGTTTCCTTTGGAAAACACGCCGCGTCCCAGAGGAAGCTCTCATCAGACTGCACTCTTTCACCTCTTCCTCTCTCCCTTGTTTCTCTTTATCCCTGTCCCTCCGAATTCCCACATTAAATGAAACAGAGGTCTGGATGACTGACTCGCCACTGACACCGATCAACCCACATCAGGCTACTGGCGTTCCTCTGTCTCTCTTTGTTCTTCTGTGCTCTTCCTCTGTTTGTTTGGGCTTGTGCAGTGAACTGTGGGCCTTCTGCGCTCAGTTTTAATGCACGCAGAGACCTTGAGGTGAAACAGAGACCGATCTCTTTCTTCTGGAAAGTATTTTCATCACTCTTTCCTTTTTTCATGTGAGAGTCATGGTGTAATCAAATCTGGAAAGGCCTGAATTCCTGAATGTCACGTACAGTAGTCAAAAAGTTTGTGATGACATTGGAATTAGTTTTTTTTTCACAATTTTGTAATGCATTGCATTTAAAAGTAACTTTACCCAATGCTGAAAACTTATATTTGAGTGTTCTTGTTCATACTGAACTTTTAAGGATTTTGTAACAGGAAGTAATGTCTTTTCGTCTTCTGTTTGTCTCATTTCCAAATAATTTCTAAGGATTTAACAGACACATTTTAATGTTTTGAATTGAACTCTTTGAGAATGCTTCAGAGCATCTTTTAACAGAAGCAAGAAAATATGAGCATATGTACAAAGAATTAACATGATCAATGTATTTGAAGAGTGACCAAGAAGCATTGTTACTTTTGTGTTACTTTTTGTCACCTGGGTTGGACTTGCCTGTTGTTTTTCCATAACAAAAAACCCAAAGGTTATATTTTTGGCAACTGTAAATGCCCTTTCTCACCAAAAGTGAAATTAATGAGCCTCAGGCTGAAGGAAGTGCGTCTGTCTCTGAACTTACTTCCGATTTCTCTCAACACAGGACAGGACGGGTGTCAGTCAATAAATGGGAGAAACTTAAAAGCGAACTTAAACTTAAAAGTAATGAGATACTTTACTAGTTACTTGAAAAAAAAGTAATCTGATTACGTAACTCGCTGCACTTGTAATGCGTTACCCCAATACTGTAAGAGATTATGTACACAACAACAGCATCAGTTCACAAAATTTGACATTTATGGAAAGTACAGTAAGAACGTTGAAGTTGGTCTGTTTAACATGAAAAACTATCATATGACCACAGAAGATCTTGCCATAATGGACTACTTTAATGTTGCTTTTTTGTTGAGTCTTTACAGAGGCCCACACATGGCATGCAGGAAAAAAAATTGTAGGCTAAATCCCTCGATGTACTAAAACGTGCACTCGATTACTATTTTGTTCCCTCGATTTGCTAAATTGTGTGGACGATTTACTAATTTGATCTCTCAATTTGCTAAATCGTGCACACGATTTATAAATCGAGAGAAAGAAAAAGTAAATCGTACGCACAATTTAGACATTTATCTTGACTGAACTATTTCTTTATTTTAGTTACAACCTTCATCTTTACTCAGTATATTGAAAAAATAAATAAAAAATCGCAAGCAGTCATCCTGGTCACCAAAAAAACAGTACCTTGTTGTAAAATATTAACAATCAGGGTTTTGAGGGATTACTAATTGAAAAGAAATGTTGTCCATAAGGTCATGATCCTTCTATAGTATACCACCTCAATTTCTTCCAAAACATGACTTGCTGACCTCACCTCAATCTTGCCCACCTTCCCCCCAAAACATCGCCTTCAACCATATTTCTGTCATGAAAACATCCATACTTGTGGCTTATCGCCACACTGAGTTCAAAACAGGTTTTAGAGAATGCAAGCTCCTTACCCATGAGCCAAACACCCTCTGCTAAAGTTATTATGGAGCTTCCCACACCCAGAAAGCATCCTGACTGTCTGATTGACAAAATGACCTTTGAACCTGGGAGAAGTGAGGTCACTTGTTATTCACCAATGAAATCAGCTCATAGAAACCCTGAAAACAATGGATGCATTGTGCATTATTTGTTTTATAGTCAGGGTGGTTAACCCAGATAATGGGGGTCTTGACAGAATAAATAAATAAATATAAATAAATTAGCATGTTTTTGTTTGTAAATAGATAAAATAAATATTTAAAGTCTGTGTGAACCGGAAGTTACACAGACTTTACTTCCGTTTTGTGATGTACTTCGGAGAGAAACTGAATATTTATTGAGAAAAACAGAGGGCGTGGCCTTTTTTTCTACTGCATTGATCTGATTGGATCTAGTAAAGTAGGCGTTTCGTTCAGAACAACACTGACAGTTGGAGGGGCATGTTTAAGTATGTTATGCTCAAGCACATCGTCATCAGAGAAGGTCCGTCATTTCAGTGGGGAGGTGCATTTTCAGATTTGGATTAAAATGCAATACAAACGCACACACACACACACACACACACACACACACACACACACACACACACACACACACACACACACACACACATACACACACACACACACATAGTATATATATATTTTTTATTTTATTGTTTTGTGGATTTACTTGCACGGATGAAATGTTAACCACAAAAGTTGCAATGTAAATGTTAATGCAAAAAAAAAAAAAAAAAAAAAAATATATATATATATATATATATATATATATATATATATATATATATATATATATATATATATATATTTTTTTTTTTTTTTTTTTTTTTTTTTCATAAGTACAGAACTACATCTTCCATAATGGAAACTGTGAAATAGACATATATTTTGCACTGTCTATGCCATGATTTTTAATATACAGCGAACAGTCACATGGCATTTAAGGCTCAGGAGTAAATACATAAAACTGAGTGGACCCAACAGCACATGAAGTAAAGTTGGCACAATTTAGGTTGCGTATTTCATTGGTTGCTTGCACCAGTAATTGTCACTGAGATGAATGGAAATGCTAATGGATTGCTCTCTTTTAATAGAAAAGTATGACTTATTTTCCTTTAGCTGTCATTTTGAGCAACGCTGTGTATTTCTCAACAGGCATGTTTCCTGGTTGTTCTGTCTTTGTAGCTTATAGTTTCACTAAGTAAAGTGACTGCACATATAGAAGAGTTGTTTTTCAAACATTCCCGAGGTTTAAAGTTTCTATTTTAAGCTTTTCAGCCCTTCATTAGAGAATTGGATATGACGGGAAGCACCAGAATGATGGGCAGCTTTAACCAGACTTTCCTGAGGCATTGCCCACCAGTGAAGACTGGCATCCATTAACCCACCAAAGAAAAGTAAATTCACAGGTAAAATTTTCCTGATGTTGTGCCAGGATCTTTAATATTTCCATGGAGGGAGGTTGGAGAAAAAGAAGGAACAGATCCAGCTGAGTCAAGAGCCGTAAACACAAGACCTCTTCTGATACTGCCAGGACTCTGGACTTGCCAGACTCACACCTCACTGAATCCAGCACTCTTCTGTGGGATTGAGGAGATGACGAGCCCACAGGGTTTGCCCTTCGAGGAGCTTGTTTGCTTCAATCAAGGATGCTAAAACCCAGGCCTGAGCAAGAAATCTAGATGGGAAACTCCTGGAAAGAGTTAAACAAGTGTGTGTGTGTGTGTGTGTGTGTGTGTGCATATGTGTAATAAGGCTTCTGGCTTTTTGCCACCACTGTCGACTGACTGAGAAGACAAATCAGCTCAGCTCCGGCATATTTTCCCCCTGGTGCACTTTGATAAATGGCAGGCAAAGCGTCTCATTTGTTAGCTCAAGGCATTTCACTTATAAGATTAGGGGGCCTTTCTGTGACACTGCCACTTTCATATTTTTTTTTTTTTACTTGTTAGGTTGAAAGCCAGTTACATGTTTGGTTTCATTAAGACTAATCTCAAGATTCATTAATTGCTTCGTTTATAGCACTAAATTGCATTGCAATAGAATTTGTAAGATTCAAATGTTAACCCCAACAACAGTAGCTAGCAAACAAGGTTTGAAAGATTGCTCACCATTGACAGCATACAAATCTTGTCTATATGATGATACATATTTGAAATGACAACAAGAATGACTCAATATCGCAAACGTGACCAACACTATCATATCCTGACTGGGGCTGTGGGGAGCTGGGGTTGAAAGTCGCCGGAGGTCTGAATAGGCCAGTGAGTGGAACAACGTGTGATAAACGAGTGTTATCTGGAAGCCGTAGCTTTGGGAAGCACCTCTGTTTCCCTCTGATTACATTAGCAGGCAGGAAAGGGGAGCGCAAGCGGGGATTCAGTGGAATTCCACCAAGCTAATGCAGATACTTTTCTTTCGTATTTTCTTCCTTGGTCTTGCAGTTGATAAGGTTACCTAACACATTGACAGGTTATGAACGTACCAAACGCATAAGATTAATAGCAATAGGGACACAAAAGTTTAAATTTCAGAGTTCGAAATCCCCAGACTGTCTACAGTCACCAAAGAATAAACGGTATAGGTTTCAGGCTGATTTAATGAAATGTTAATCGAATTAATCTTGCAATTCACTCGCAATCCAGCCACCCCAGTGTCAGCATTTTTGACTTGGCAGTGCAATCTTTCTTATCCACTGTACTTTCTTTTCCCATTAATCCTTCATAATGACCCTCCGATAATCCTTTTCCACAGAATATCTGGCTAAAAGGTCAAAACTCACCTTCATGTTACCACTTCATATCTTATCTCCGCACCTCAGGCCTAGCAATAACAAACAGTTTCTTTGAAAGACCGTATCCTTGTGGGTCTATCACTGCTGTCTGTAGATGATTCATGCTGCTTGCCGTAGTGTCACTGGAGTGGACACTTCAATGAATTGTTTCCTAGTGGCAGACCTCAATGGCCACATGTGCCTGTTTAATTAAGATTCAAAGAGGGCCATGCACATAGCACTGTGGTACACCCGCACTAAAATAAACTAAGCTTGGAAAAAGTACAATATTGTCCTACATATACATTCAAACTAATTACAGAAGGGTCCGAAAGGCTGAGAACAAATAAAAAAACTTTTTTTTTTTTTTTTTTTTTTTTTTTTTAACAGAGATTTTTAGGATTTTGAAACATTTAAAAACTATGGAATTACATTTGATTCAACAAAAAATGAACGAAACTTTATAAAACTGAACATAACTTTTTCAGAAACTATCAAAAATATGCCATTAGAAAAGAAGACAAAACACAATGAAAAAAAAAAAAATGAACTCAGTCGAACAAATTTAACAGGCTCTTCAAATATGCTTCATTCTTTGTTAATGTTTTTCAAAGATTCGTTTTCGCTAATCGTGGATTCTGAATGCATTGCCACAGATTTCACTTACGCTTCGCAGTTTTTCATTTGGTGTTTTGACACAAACCTCTCGTGGGGGCGGGTTTAACAGTGACCTTCTCTGATTGGATAGTGAGCTTTTGATGGACAGGTGCTCTCTGACCGGGAAGTACAGATGTCACTCAGTGGCGCGCATATTGGAAAGCTCTCGCGGTGATTAAATCTGGTCTCTACCGCAAAAAGTATTTTTCATAGACAAAGTGAAAGAAATTTATTTTAAGCTCATGGTAAAGAAGTTTATACAAAGATTTAAATCTGACCATTGACATGCTCTTTTTGTTCGAGTTCTGAAGAAACTATGGTACACTTATTTTGGTCATGTCACTACACTCAGAAACCTTGGGATGATATTGGTGTGTTTGTCAAGTATAAGATTTTGCCAGGCTTCTCAGTACATATGAAAAAACATTACATTTTGGCATTATGACTCCGACCCCACAACGTAAATGTCATTTTTTGTTATTAATTTAAATTTTTCCTAAACAAATTTCACATTCACAAATGCAAATTCTCCAAATGTAAACCTGTCTTCTCGGTTTTCCTAAAAGAAATGGAAAACTATTTGAATGTAATCTCAGTATCTACTAACAAGAAAGCTATAAGGTCTGTTAGAATTTGCTCTGCCTTTGATCTCCTTGTGTAATTGTGTTTAGATTTTGGCTCTCTTTTTCTTTAGTTCTATTTTATTCTTTATGTGTTTTTTTATTTTACTTTATTTTTATTTTTTTGATATTATGTGATGTATGTTTATACTTTTGTATGTTTTTGTTCTCTGCATTAATAAAAAAATGAAAAAAAAAAGCTCTCGCGGTGAGGCGATTTGTATGCAATACGTTGTGCCTTGTATTGCTAAATATGTAAATAATATTTGACCTTCGATCATCTCGAGTCTGCAAAGATGAGCTCTCAGGAGACACGGAGCTGCATCATCTTCCTCCTCCGCTTGTCCTTCAAGGCAGCTTGAAGTAAGCTTGTGTTACTGAAGTAACCAATAACATCGATACAAGTTTTATTCATGTTACAGTGTGCAACAGTCTGTTGCGGGTTATTATTGTCATTCAGTAACACAAGCTTACTTCAAGCTGCCTTGAAGGACAAGAGCTCATCTTTACAGACTGAGACGATCGAAGGTCAAATATTATTTACATATTTAGTAATAAAAATCACGACGTATTGCATACAAATCACCGCCAGAGCTTTCCAATATGCGCGCCACTGAGTGACATCTGTACTTCCCGGTCAGAGAGCACCTGTCCATCAAAAGCTCACTATCCAATCAGAGTAGGTCACTGGTAAGCCCGCCCCCACGAGAAGTTTGTGTCAAAACACCAAGCGAAAAACTGCGAAGCGTAAGTGAAATCTGTGGCAATGCATTCAGAATCCACGATTAGCGAAAACGAATCTTTGAAAAACATTAACAAAGAATGAAGCATATTTGAAGAGCCTGTTGAGTTCATTTTTTTCATTTTCATTGTGTTTTTCTTCTTTTGTAATGGCATATTTTGATAGTTTCTGAAAAAGTTACATTCAGTTTTATAAAGTTACGTTCATTTTTATTCAAGCAAATGTAATTCCATATAAAAGAAATTAAACTATTAAGACTGTAAATTAATTTTACACTCCAAGCACAACTACACAATATGCTTACAAAATCCTAAATAATATAATGTTTCAGTAAAGGGTGAAGATGTTAATAAAGGCTGGACATCACTTTTGGCCACTACTGTAGTTTGTTGGATCTCTCCAAGTGGTCTCAGGCTTATATAACATTCTTATGTGAACACCCAAAGTGATCTCAGAAGGTCCTGAATGGACCCACAAATTAATCATAGGTGGTCTGAGTATAGCTCGGTTTTGGTCCTTTTGTGGTTCTATTGAGTTCCACTTGCAGCTTGTTCCCTGTCTGGTTCACTTTAACTGCACTGGGTTGTGCTCATTGAAAGTGTATTACATGTGAAAACACCCTAAGACTGTTTTATATTTACTGTGTATTTGCAAATTGTATATTTGTTTAGTGTAAATATTTAAATAAAACATCTAAAGTGTTTTTTTTTTTTTTTTTTCAGATTTTTTGTCTTATTTTTATGGAAGGCAGTTTCAATCCATATAAAAAAGGTCCCACTTTATATTGTCCCTAATACCTGTGTACTTACATAGTAACTAGATGTGTACATAGTATGTAAGCACAGTGTTAGTACACATTAGTACATACACTAGCGTGATCTACAGCTGTAATGTTTGTGTAACTACACACATGTAACAACCCACTGAATGGTATTTGTAAGTACAAATGTGTAACAGGACTAACAACACTTTTTTGGTAAAGAAAGTGTTACACTTTATATTAGATTTATCATGTAATTACTCTGATGTTACACAGCAGCGGCCAGTAAGTTAAGCTTTACATATAAATTGTGGTTAGCGTCCAGAATGTTACTCTTTATATTAAGTGGACAGTTCCTGAGGAGTTACCATGTAAGTACACTGGTATTACAGTGGTGCACCAACTCCAACTCGAGATCCAACTCCACCCGCTTTACATATCCCTAAACCTACCCATCTCCACCCCCTGGATCCCATCTCCACCCCCTGGATCAAATGGTTCCAGTTACTCTTATACATATTGTTGTTACAAAATGTAGTTATATAATTCCTGTTACACGAGAACTTAGTGAAGTGAAAAGTGTTGTTACCAATGTCCTGTTACACATTTGTACTTACACAAACCATCCTGAGGGTCGTAAAATGTGTGTAGCTACAGAAATATTACAGCTGTAGATACTATGTACCAATAGCCGCTTTTCCACTGTCGGGCCAGTGCGAGCCAGTGCTTTAAACAGGCCGGGCAGGGCTAATAGCCACGGGCCTGTAGCACCGAGGCCAAAATAGTGCTGTGTTTCCACCGACGGGGCAGAAACTCCACTGCGCTTCACTAAAACCCGCCCTTTACATGCCTCTCAGGAACAATGTCACGCAACCCTATCATTTCACCAACAAAGAGAAGTTATCAGAAAAATAATAAGAAATAAGTCACTGGAGCTAGCGCGATCACAAAACGAACATGATAAAAGCGGCCGTTTGTTTGCATGCTTTGTTAATTATTTATTTTTTAATCCAAAAGCATCTGTATTTTACTATAATAAGTGATACATTAATCATAATGAATTAATTTATCAGGATTTAAAATTAGTTACACAGAAATAAAGCGTTATGAACATAGCCTCAATTCAGTCGAGTCGGTTTCTGTTTATTTGTAGTCACATACAAACCCGATTCCAAAAAGTTGGGACACTGTACAACTTGTGAATAAAAACAGAATGCAATGATGTGGAAGTTTCAAATTTCAATATTTTATTCAGAATACAACATAGATGACATATCAAATGTTTAAACTGAGAAAATGTATCATTTTATGCCATGATGTTGTAATTGATGCAGTATGTGGTCTGGCATTGTCATGTTGGAAAATGCACGGTCTTCCCTGAAAGAGACGACGTCTGGATGGGAGCATATGTTGTTCTAGAACTTGGATATACCTTTCAGCATTGATGGTGCCTTTCCAGATGTGTAAGCTGCCCATATCACACGCACTCATGCAACATCATACCATCAGAGATGCAGGCTTCTGAACTGAGTGCTGATAACAACTTGGGTTGTCCTTTGTCCTCTTTAGTCCGGATGACATAGCGTCCCAGTTTTCCAAAAAAGAACATCAAATTTTGATTTGTCTGACCACAGAACAGTTTTCCACTTTGCCACAGTCCATTTTAAATGAGCCTTGGCCCAGAGAAAAACACCTGCTTCTGAATCATGTTTAGATGTGGCTTCTTTTTTGACCTATAGAGTGTTTTAGCCGGCAACGGCGAATGGCACGGTGGATTGTGTTCACCGACAATGTTTTCTGGAAGTATTCCTGAGCCCATGTTGTGATTTCCATTACAGTAGCATTTTTGACTTGGCAGTGCAATCTTTCTTATCCACTGTACTTTCTTTTCCCATTAATCCTTCATAATGACCCTCCGATAATACTTTTCCACAGAATATCTGGCTAAAAGGTCAAAACTCACCTTCATGTTACCACTTCATATCTTATCTCCGCACCTCAGGCCTAGCAATAACAAACAGTTTCTTTGAAAGACCGTATCCTTGTGGGTCCATCACCGCTGTCTGTAGATGATTCATGCTGCTTGCCGTAGTGTCACTGGAGTGGACACTTCAATGAATTGTTTCCTAGTGGCAGACCTCAATGGCCACATGTGCCTGTTTAATTAAGATTCAAAGAGGGCCATGCACATAGCACTGTGGTACACCCGCACTAAAATAAACTAAGCTTGGAAAAGTACAATATTGTCCTACATATACATTCAAACTAATTACAGAAGGGTCCGAAAGGCTGAGAACAAATAAAAAAACTTTTTTTTTTTTTTTAAACAGAGATTTTTAGGATTTTGAAACATTAAAAACTATGGAATTACATTTGATTCAATAAAAATGAACGAAACTTTATAAAACTGAACATAACTTTTTCAGAAACTATCAAAAATATGCCATTAGAAAAGAAGACAAACACAATGAAAATGAAAAAAATGAACTCAGTCGCACAAATTTAACAGGCTCTTCAAATATGCTTCTTTCCTTGTTAATGTTTTTCAAAGATTCGTTTTCGCTAATCGTGGATTCTGAATGCATTGCCACAGATTTCACTCTCGCTTTGCAGTTTTTCATTTGGTGTTTTGACACAAACCTCTCGTGGGGGCGGGTTTAACAGTGACCTTCTCTGATTGGATAGTGAGCTTTTGATGGACAGGTGCTCTCTGACCGGGAAGTACAGATGTCACTCAGTGGCGCACATATTGGAAAGCTCTCGCGGTGATTAAATCTGGTCTCTACCGCAAAAAGTATTTTTCACAGACAAAGTGAAAGAAATTTATTTTAAGCTCATACACAGGTTCTACCCTGTAAAGAAGTTTATACAAAGATTTAAATCTGACATTGATCTTACATGCTCTTTTTGTTCGAGTTCTGAAGAAACTATGGTACACTTATTTTGGTCATGTCACTACACTCAGAAACCTTGGGATGATATTGGTGTGTTTGTCAAGTAAGATTTTGCCAGGCTTCTCAGTACATATGAAAAAACATTAAATTTGGGTATTATGACTCCGACCCCACAAACGTAAATGTCAGTTTTGTTATTAATTAAAAATTTTTCCTAAACAAATTTCACATTCACAAATGCAAATTCTCCAACTGTAAACCTGTCTTCTCTGTTTTCCTAAAAGAAATGGAAAACTATTTGAATGTAATCTCAGTATCTACTAATAAGAAAGCTATAAGGACTGTTCGAATCTGCTCTGCCTTTGATCTCCTTGTGTAATTGTGTTTAGATTTTGGCCTTCTTTTCTTTAGTTCTATTTTATTCTTTAGGGTTTTTTTTTTTTTTTTTTTTTTTTTTTTTTTTTTTTTTTTTTTTGTGGTTGATATTATGTGATGTATGTTTATACTTTTGTATGTTTTTGTTCTCTGCATTAATAAAAAAAGAAAAAAAAAAAAGCTCTCGCGGTGAGGCGATTTGTATGCAATACGTCGTGCCTTGTATTACTAAATATGTAAACAATATTTGGCCTTTGATCGTCTCGACTCTGCAAAGATGAGCTCTCAGGAGACACGGAGCGGCGTCATCTTCCTCCTCCGCTTGTCCTTCAAGGCAGCTTGAAGTAAGCTTGTGTTACTGAAGTAACCAATAACATCGACACAAGTTTTATTCATGTTACAGTGTGCAACAGTCTGTTGCGGGTTATTATTGTCATTCAGTAACACAAGCTTACTTCAAGCTGCCTTGAAGGACAAGAGCTCATCTTTACAGACTGAGACGATCGATGGTCAAATACTATTTACATATTTAGTAATAAAAATCACGACGTATTGCATACAAATCACCGCCAGAGCTTTCCAATATGCGCGCCACTGAGTGGCGTCTGTACTTCCCGGTCAGAGAGCACCTGTCCATCAAAAGCTCACTATCCAATCAGAGTAGGTCACTGGTAAGCCCGCCCCCACGAGAAGTTTGTGTCAAAACACCAAATCTGTGGCAATGCATTCAGAATCCACGATTAGCGAAAACGAATCTTTGAAATGAAGCATATTTGAAGAGCCTGTTAAATTTGTGCGACTGAGTTCATTTTTTTCATTTTCATTGTGTTTTTCTTCTTTTGTAATGGCATATTTTGATAGTTTCTGAAAAATTTACATTCAGTTTTATAAAGTTACATTCATTTTTATTGAAGCAAATGTAATTCCATATAAAATAAATGAAACTATTAAGACTGTAAATTAATTTTACACTCCAACCACAACTACACAATATGCTTACAAAATCCTAAATAATATAATGTTTCAGTAAAGGGTGAAGATGTTAATAAAGGCTGGACATCACTTTTGGCCACTACTGTAGTTTGTTGAGCTCTCCAAGTGGTCTCAGGCTTATATAACATTCTTATGTGAACACCCAAAGTGATCTCAGAAGGTCCTGAATGGACCCACAAATTAATCATAGGTGGTCTGAGTATAGCTCGGTTTTGGTCCTTTTGTGGTTCTATTGAGTTCCACTTGCAGCTTGTTCCCTGTCTGGTTCACTTTAACTGAACTGGGTTGTGCTCATTGAAAGTGTATTACATGTGAAAACACCCTAAGACTGTTTTATATTTACTGTGTATTTGCAAATTGTATATTTGTTTAGTGTAAATATTTAAATAAAACATCTAAAGTGTTTTTTTTTTTTCTTCAGATTTTTTTTTTTCTTATTTTTATGGAAGCCAGTTTCTACCACATAAAAAAGGTCCCACTTTATATTGTCCCTAATACCTGTGTTCTTACATAGTAACTAGATGTGTACATAGTATGTAAGCACAGTGTTAGTACACATTAGTACATACACTAGCGTGATCTACAGCTGTAATGTTTGTGTAACTACACATATGTAACATCCCACTGAATGGTATGTGTAAGTACAGATGTGTAACAGGACTAAGCACTTTTTGGTAAAGAAAGTGTTGCACTTTATATTAGATTTATCATGTAATTACTCTGATGTTACACAGCAGTGGCCAGTAAGTTAAGCTTTACATATAAATTGTGGTTAGCGCTCCAGAATGTTACTCTTTATATTAAGTGGACAGTTCCTGAGGAGTTACCATGTAAGTACACTGGTATTACAGTGGTGCACCAACTCCAACTCGAGATCCAACTCCACCCGCTTTACATATCCCTAAACCTACCCATCTCCACCCCCTGGATCCCATCTCCACCCCCTGGATCAAATGGTTCCAGTTACTTTTACACATATTGTTGTTACAAAATGTAGTTATACAGTATATGTCCTGTTACACGAGTACTTAGTGAAGTGAAAAGTGTTGTTACCAATGTCCTGTTACACATTTGTACTTACACAAACCATCCTGAGGGTCGTAAAATGTGTGTACAGAAATATTACAGCTGTAGATGCTATGTACCAATAGCCGCTTTTCCACTGTCGGGCCAGTGCGAGCCAGTGCTTTAAACAGGCCGGGCAGGGCTAATAGCCACGGGCCTGTAGCACCGAGGCCAAAATAGTGCTGTGTTTCCACCGTCGGGGCAGAAGCTCCACTGCGCTTCACTAAAACCCGCCCTTTACATGCCTCTCAGGAACAACGTCACGCAACCCTATCATTTCACCAACAAAGAGAAGTTATCAGAAGACTAATAATGAATAAGTCACTGGAGCTAGCGCGATCACAAAACGAACATGATAAAAGCGGCCGTTTGTTTGCATGCTTTGTTATTTTATTTTTTTTTTAATCCAAAAGCATCTGTATTTTACTATAATAAGTGATAAATTAATCATAATGAATTAATTTATCAGGATTTAAAATTAGTTACACAGAAATAAAGCGTTATGAACATAGCCTCGATTCAGTCGAGTCGGTTTCTGTTTATTTGTAGTCACATACAAACCCGATTCCAAAAAAGTTGGGACACTGTACAACTTGTGAATAAAAACAGAATGCAATGATGTGGAAGTTTCAAATTTCAATATTTTATTCAGAATACAACATAGATGACATATCAAATGTTTAAACTGAGAAAATGTATCATTTTATGCCATGATGTTGTAATTGATGCAGTATGTGGTCTGGCATTGTCATGGTTGGAAAATGCACGGTCTTTCCCTGAAAGAGACGACGTCTGGATGGGAGCATATGTTGTTCTAGAACTTGGATATACCTTTCAGCATTGATGGTGCCTTTCCAGATGTGTAAGCTGCCCATGCCTCATGCACTCATACAACCCCATACCATCAGAGATGCAGGCTTCTGAACTGAGTGCTGATAACAACTTGGGTTGTCCTTGTCCTCTTTAGTCTGGATGACATGGCGTCCCAGTTTTTTGTCCTTGTCATCTTATTTTGATTCGTCTGACCACAGAACAGTTTTCCACTTTGCCACAGTCCATTTTAAATGAGCCTTGGCCCAGAGAAAACACCTGCGTCTGAATCATGTTTAGATGTGGATGATTTTTTGACCTATAGAGTTTTAGCCGGCAACGGCGAATAGCACGGTGGATTGTGTTCACCGACAATGTTTTCTGGAAGTATTCCTGAGCCCATGCTGTGATTTCCATTACAGTAGCATTCCTGTTATGTGACGCAGTGCCGTCTAAGGGCCCGAAGATCACGGGCATCCAGTATGGTTTTCCAGCCTTGGCCCTTACACACAGAGATTGTTCCAGATTCTCTGAATCTTTGGATGATATTATGCACTGTAGATGATGATAACTTCAAACTCTTTGCAATTTTTCTCTGAGAAACTCCTTTCTGATATTGCTCCACTATTTTTGGCCGCAGCATTGGGGGAATTGGTGATCCTCTGCCCATCTTGACTTCTGAGAGACACTGCCACTCTGAGAGGCTCTTTTTATACTCAATCATGTTGCCAATTGACCTAATAAGTTGCAAATTTGTCCTCAGGATTTTGGTTATATGTACATTTAACTTTTCCGGCTTCTTATTGTTACCTGTCCCAATTCTTTTGGAATGTGTAGCTCTCATGAAATCCAAAATGAGCCAATATTTGGCATGACATTTCAAAATGTCTCACTTTCAACATTTGATATGTTATCTATATTCTATTGTGAATAAAATATAAGTTCATGAGATTTGTAAATTATTCCATTCCTTTTTTACTCACAATTTGTACAGCATCCCAACTTTTTTGAAATTGGGTTTGTACATCACATTTAGAAAGAATTATAATTTCTATATTTTTATAAAAGCTCCCGAACAAAAACCATTATTATATTTTAATGATGTAGGCTACGCGGAGCTAAACTCGAGACGAGACTTGTGACGGATAAAATATGTTACTAAATTAATACACAATTGTGATAGAGAATAAAGGCCTGTTCACACCAAGGACGATAACTATAAAGATAACGATAAAGATATAGTTCTAAAAATCGTTTTCAGTATTAAAGAACAGCAGCGTCCACACCACAACTATAACGATAAAGACAGAAAAAAAAATATCGTTGTAGTTGGAATCACTTTCAAAACATTTTTTTCCAGCTGATGAACGATAAAAAATTGACAGCCAATCAGAATCCATCCTGTTGTAACGCGCTCGAGAATTTAAAGCGCCAGAGCAGCGTGCGCTTAGAATCAACAGAAGATATCGTTCGCTGGTGTGGACGCTAATATCGTTATCTTTATAGTTATCTTTATAGTTATCGTTCTTGGTGTGAACGGGCCTTAAGAAGCTGACGTCTGATTTCTTCAAGCGGTCGTATTTACCATGTTTACTATGGTAACGTTAATGCCTAGCGTGCATAGTCTTTTGCATCACTTATAAATATTTCTGACCTTGTATGGTGATTATAATCCACATCGGATCAAGTTATTTCAAACACTCGCTGCTGACTGAAAGTGAGTTTTGAGCTCAACTTATTTTAAAAAAGTGTTTAATGCTGGTGTTATAGCTGTTAGCTTCATGAAATGATCCGCGGCGCTGACGCTCTCCAGACGCGGAGCCTTTGTTCATAACCACTCCTCTAGCCCCAGCTGGCCCGCTCTGGTCCAAGGTTTTCGTCGGGCAAAAAAACCCAGGGCTGTGGGGGTCCCGAGGAAGCACCAATGAGGCACGATCAAGCACCGGAAGTGACAGTGGAAACGGGACTGGCCCTGGCACGCACTAGCACACCCACTTTTGGCCCGACAGTGGAAATGCGGCTAATATGTACTTACACTGTGGTTACATACTATGTACACATTTAGTTACTATGTAAGTACACAGGTATTAGGGACACTTTATAAAGTGGGACCAAAAAAAAATAAATCATGTGTTAAAAACTCAAAATTATGACATACTTAAGTCATAATTATGAGATAAAAAGTAAAAATTATGACAAGTTGAAATTATGACATACATAAGTAATAATTATGATATAAAAATAAGTCAAAATTATGACTTTGCAATTCAAAATTATGAGATAAAATGACGAAATTATGACTTATGAAGTAGAAAATATGACTTTAGAAGTCAAAGTTATGAGATAAAACACTCGAACTTATGAAGTCTAAATATATAGGCCTACTATGTACAAGCAAGCAGATAAATACAGAAAATGAATCTAATGCGCTAGATCTCATTTTAAGCATTTAAACAAGACAAAATCTGGTAGTGTTTATAGATAGATAGATAGATAGATAGATAGATAGATAGATAGATAGATAGATAGATAGATAGATAGATAGATAGATGTTAAGCGTTTACTACCCAAGAAAAACGCTTATGTGCAGTTCAGCGCATTACGCTCATATTCTGGGGTATATTATGCTTGTCTGTAAATGGTATGCTTTATTAATAAGATGCACTGAACTTTTCCTCCAAACTGTTTTAAGCCAAATTAATTCATTTTAGAATGTCCCATTTATCATTAGATCACTATCCCATATCATGTCAGAGCAATGTTTTTATAAAGTCATAAAAGTCATAATACTGACTTGCAAAGTCATAATTTCAACTTTTTATCTCATAATTATGACTTAAGTATGTCATAATTTTGGCTTTCTAAGTCTTAATTTTGACCTGGTATGTCATAATTTTGACATTTTAAGTCATAATTTCGACTTTACATCATAATTCTGACTTCATAAGTCATTCTGACTTTTTATCTCCTAATTTTGACTTTTTAAAACAAGATAAATTCACCTGAGAAGCAAAATAACCTTGACCTTAAAATAAAACTGAATTCAAAGGAAAAAACTAAAAAGTACTTTTTTTTTTCTTGTTTTAAGCAAAAGCTCAATTAATTTAGTTTTTTTTTTTTTTTTTTTTTTTTTATCAAAACAAGACAAATCTAAAGTCATTTTGCTTCTCAAGTAAATGTATCTTAACTGTTTAGATATTGGAAATGAAAACAAAATATATTTTTTCTTCACACCCTGTTGGAATTCTACTGTGAAGTGAGATTACTAGACCTATTATTTTCACCCTCTTAGTTTTGATTTTATATATTTTTTTTTCCCCACAGATATGGTTATCTGCTCCCTGCATGCTTGCCCGACACAGCAGGAGTCTGTCACACACACACACACACACACACACACACACACACACACACACACACACACACACACACACACACACACACAGGTCCTGATAAATGCTGTGTTGTGTTGAGTCACGGATGCCCAGCACAATGCCACCGACAGCATGAAAAGTTAAAATCATGGTTCCGAAAAAAACAGGTTGGTGGGAAGTTAAAGTATAGAAATAAAAACAATGGCTCACTTAATGTTAAACAATGCCAAACTATGTATGTGTGTGTATATATATATATATATATATATATATATATATATATATATATATATATATATACAGTCATGCCCAAAAATATGGACACCCTTGGTAAATATGATCAAAGAGGGCTGTGAAAATTAATCTGCATTGTTAATCCTGTTGATCTTTTATTTAAAACATTCACAAAAATCTACACTTTCATTGGATAATAAGAATTTAAAATGGGGGGAAATATCATTATGAAATAAATGTTTTTCTCTAATACAAATTGGCAACAATTAAGGACACCCCTAGAAATTCTTATGAGTAAAATAACTCATAAGTATATTCCCATTCATATTCACAATTTTGAGCACTCCTGGTTGATTATGAACATGAAATCATCCATCCAAGGCTTCCTGTTTCACATAAATATAAAGAGTTTGAGTAGCTAAAGACTCTCCAAGGACCACAGCCGGAGAATTGCAGAAAATAGTTGAGTCTTGTGGTCAGAAAACCTTTTAAAAAATTGTCAAACAGAACCTACATCAACACATGTTGTTTGGGAGGGTTTCAAGAAAAATTCTCCAAGCTCATTCAAAAACAAACTAAAGCATATTCAGCTATCAGCCATGACTGGAACTTCAAATGGGACTGGCTTCTACGATCAGATGAAACTAAAAAATGAGCTTTTTAGCAGCAAACACTCAAGATGGGTTTGGTGGAAACACAAACCTCAAAAACAACACAGAAATGGGTCACTGAGCTCAAAACCAAGCTTCTGCTATGGCCATTCCAGTCCTCTGACCTGAACCCTACAGAAGATGAGAGGAGTGAACTGAAGAGGAGAAGCTGGGAATCTGAAGGGTCTGGAGTGATTCTGGATGCAGGAGTGGTCTCTGATCTCTTGTCAGGTGTTCTCTAACCTCATCAGGCATTATAGGAGAACATTTTGAGCTGTTAAACTGGCAAATGGATGTTTAAAAAAGAACTCAATAAAAGGGTGCCGTTAATTGTGGCCAATGTGTATTAGAGAAAAACATTTATTTCATAATGATATTTTCCCCCATTTTAAATTCTTATTATCCAATGAAAGTTTAGATGTTTGTGCATTTTTTTAAATAAAAGATCAAAAAGATTAACAATGCAGATTAATTTTCACAGCCTTCTTCGATCATGTTTACCAAGGTTGTCCATATTTTTGGGCATGACTGTATATATATATATATATATATATATATATTAGATTCATATAGAGTTTTTAACCTTGTTAAAATCAAGGGGTCAAAAGTGTTGCTTGTTAGCTATCCATGTACACAATATAAAATACATTTGTGTAGACATGCAACATACTGTAGTGTTTTTTTTATTGTTGTTATAATGGGGTGGTAAGTGTTGTTTGTATTTTTTTGTATCTTAATAAAATAATTCCTTATTCTGATGTTGTATTTCTTTGATTAAGAGTTTTTATAGGCATAACATAACCACATACTGACTAAGGTTAATGATGCATGAGATCTGCCCTCTACTGGTCAGGAGATACAAAACATAAGCTATTATCATTCAAATTGTCTGGAATTCTTGGGAAAAAAAGGTGTATATTTACTTTAAAACATTTCACTCAGAAAGTGCTACAAATAATTAAAAAGAAGCATAAAGTACCACATTGAACTAAACTTGAAATTTAGAATTTTTAAGACTGAAATAGTATTTTATTGTAATACAAACACCACATAAACATTTGATTAAAGTTAATTTAGTACAAACATTAATTTATACACGTTCATTTGTAGTATGCACACATGAATCTGTTCACATGTCCTTTTTTATATTGTCTTTGCAAGGTGGACATAAAAAGTGTGTGTGTGTGTGTGTGTGTGTGTGTGTGTGTGTGTGTGTGTGTGTGTGTGTGTGTGTGTGTGTGTGTGTGTGTGTGTGTGTGTGTGTGGAACATATCATGTCATATCATGTCTCACCTAAAAAAAAGTTTTTGGACTACATTTTACAAGAAAATACTATTTCAATTCTTTAAAAAAATATATACAGTATATATATATATATATATATGTTTTACAAGAAAATACTATTTCAATTCTTTAAAAAAATATATACAGTATATATATATATATATATTTACAAATTCATGTGTAATTCAATGTTACTTGCAGTGTAATTCTAGTATCAATGAGATATTATTGTATAGTTTTTTTATTAATAGCTTGTAACTGTCTCTACACCAATTTTTTTGTTGTTGTTGTTGTTGTTGTTTTTTGTTTAATTACTAGATGACTATGAATTTTGAATTTACCGGTTGCCTCTTCCAGTCTCTGTTAATGAGCTCACTAGGTTTTTGAAGGTTCAGAGCTGAGCCGGTCAAAAATATCTACGTTTTCTTGTTCTTTTTTTCCTTCTCCCCACCATTTTAGACTTGTTGCTTGTATAGTGATGGCCTTACAACAAAAAAAGAGAGAATTGAGAGCGTCCACCACGTCCAAATCCCTCCCACACCCTGCCGAATATCATTACGGCGAGGAAATCCATCTCTGAAGGGGAGAGGCGGCCATAGAACACTCCTTTTGCTTTATTAGTGTTTTCTCTGGCAGCCGACGGCACGCTCACTTCTGCAAAGAGCTGACCGGAGGTCTATACCCAGATGACCACACCGACTCGACAACAAACACATCTTTCAGGCCTCGCGGCCAGCTGGACCTCGACTACTGCAGCGAGGAGCCTGGTCATTTCAGCCCACACAGCAGAGCCTGATCCCAGCAGGACATTATATGACTGCTCTGTGAACCTGGATACACTCTTTACACAACCAGAGAACCTGTGAGAGAGGCATCTTCACAGATGAGGATAAATGTGATGAGACACAAACAAAAGAAAGATTTACTAAGTGGCTAAATCAAAAATCTGATATGAATGAGTCAGTTTAGGCCAGCAGAAAACTCAACAGGCCAGTTCATCATCAGCACATACGCTCTTCTCCAAACGTCTTTCTCTTGGCGTCTTCACTGGTGAATGAGAAACACACACACAGTTTACCATTGATAATGTATACAACTTATAAATGTTGAATTACATTATTAAATAAATAAATCATGAAAAATATTAGGAACTTATAAATGTTGAATTACATATATATATATATATATATATATATATATATATATATATTAACTATGAAATAAGGTCATATATTTACTTAGGTTTATGATTTTATATATATATATATATATATATATAATATATATATATATATATATATATATATATATATATATATATATATATATATATATTATATATATATATATATATATATTTTACAGAATTTCTATTACCAAAAAAAAAAAAAAAACCACTCAAATGGAAATATAAAAAAATATGAAATTAGGTAATACTTTTACTGAATCTTTTTACATCTTAATACATTTCTTAAAACATTTACTGAATGCTTTTAAAAGCCTAAAAAAAAAATAATAATAATAATAATAATAATAATAATAATAATAATAATAATAATAATAATAATATTATTGTTTTTTTATTAATTGTATTATGTATTTATAAATAATAAAAACATTTAAAAAAAAAAAAATATATATATATATAAATTTACATAGGCCTATAGTTTTTAGACAATAATATTGATACATATAACATAAATATACATATATTGATAACATAAAGAATATTTTCTGTTTACATAATTCTAAATACAAAAACATATATTGAAGTATATGCATTTTATAAGCAACAATTATAATCTATTTATTATGGAATATATTCATTATAAGATATAATCAGTGTTAATACTTAAAAAAGAATTAGTTTTAATGAAGAATTTGATCAAAATGATTAATAAATTGGATTATTCTTTTCAACAACACTCAGGTTAAAAAGGAAAACTATCAAGCGCATGTGTACAATTACTGTTTAATGAAGTGCTTTCATATAAAATCTTTAGATTTTAAAGCACCTTTTTTTTTCTCTCTCGATCTCATTCTGGGATAGCCTTCTCTGAGCAAACAAAGTCTTTATGTACACAAGGGTTTTTACAAGTACTCTACAAATAAATAAATAAATATTTAACATTAAGATTTAACATTAACATTAAGAAAGAATGGAGAGAATGTGCGAATCTGGTTGATTGGCCAAACTGGCCCGTCATTTCTCTGAGACACTCATATGCAGATTCCTCCAATGTAAGCAGTCCACGCTTTTAATATGGAGATGCTTCACTGCCACAACCAAACCGCCAAAGAAAGCACTACAGAGAGTTTATAAGGTGGAACCTGGAGCTCGACGCGTCAAATATCTGAACGCTCCCAAAATAGTCGGTCAGGGTAAAAACACTTGCAAAATGTTTGAGTTTGGACGACAAAGCTGAGGAAACCAAGTGAAATGTAGCGCAGAGAGATTTGACCTGCAGTATATAGTGAATATAATACAGCTAAAGAAGGAAAATCCATTATTGTGGCACACAAAAGTCATTTTAATTCATAGCATGCAATGTCCTTTTGTAAATTTTACTATATTCCAGTATTTAGAGCTGAAAAAGTCCAAAAACAACATTTACTGACAAAAGACGATCATTTGAAGGATTTTGGTAACCAAACAGTTGATGGTTCCCCTTCC
Organism: Cyprinus carpio; assembly: GCF_018340385.1. Classification (NCBI taxonomy): domain Eukaryota; kingdom Metazoa; phylum Chordata; class Actinopteri; order Cypriniformes; family Cyprinidae; genus Cyprinus; species Cyprinus carpio. The sequence goes on from NC_056573.1 coordinate 2,723,830, forward strand.
ACCCAATGGCTGCCAGCAACTGTTTGGTTGCCAAATTCATCAGAATATTTTGTTTTGTGTGCAGCAGAAGAAAGAAATTCATACAGGTTTGGAACAGCTTGAGGGAGAGTAAATGACAGTTTTATTTTAGGTGAACTATGCCTTTAAAAGCTGTGAACACAACATCACAACCATGAGCTGAATAGAATATGACTAGCATTTCAGAAACACAGATTGTTCCTTGTTTCCAGAGCCTCGCCGAGTCAGATACTTACATGCTGAAAACTTTACCAAGCACTCTGCAGCAATGACAGATACAGTTCAGTTACAGTATGTTTTATATTAAATGTTTATAGAATCCTAAATACAAATTACAAAATAAAATTAAATATAAAATATGAAATAAGGCAATACATTTACTGAAAATTATGCTTTTTATAAGCAATTATAAATGCGAGCAATCATAATAATATGTATTTTATATTCAATGTTAATTTAATTCTAATCACAAATTAAGAATACAATAAATAACTGAAATAAAGAAAATATGAATAATAAAATAACACATTTTTAAATTAAATGTTTTATTATTTATATCATTAAACAACTAAATGGAATATAGAAAATGAAATTTGGTACATTTACTGAGGTATATTTCATGCAAAAAATAACAATATATTTTTTATAATAAATATATTTATTACAAAATATAATCTGAATATAACAAACAATAAAATTCTATAAACAAAACAAAATAAATGCAATAGTTTTTTTTTTTTCAATCTTTAAATTTTTTTTTTTTTTTTTTTTTAGAATATTTAGAGGGTTCCTGAAAGTATAGTGAGCAGCAACAAGCTGGATTAAAAATCTTGATTTACCCAACAACTCTAAAACTGACCCTAGTATCAGCTGAAGTTCAGAGTAAAGCAGAGAATCATTACTGTACTCTCCTGAGAAATCAGCAGTAAAGCAGCACAAGTGCTCCACCCGATGGGAAAATGACACACAATAAATAACATACATATTTATTTGCTCAAAAATACAGTAAAATCAGTTATATTGTGAAATTTTAAAAAGTTATTTATTGCTCTAATGCAAAGCTGTATTTTCAGCATCATTACTCCAGTCTTCAGTGTCACATGATCTTCAGAAATCATTCTAATATGCTGATTTCCTGCTCAAGAGACATTTCTGATTATTAGCAATGTTAAAAACGTCTGGTGTAGGGTTAAGCATGTAACCATGGCTTCCCGAGAGGGAACGAGACACTGCGCCCCCTAGGGGACACTTTGCATGCCTGACCACCTGATGAGAGAGCAGCACAATATTAATAACATGCTCTGATCTAAGAAGCCACACCAATGACGCCTGGAGCTGAGTTAGTCGGGGGAAATGGGGGAACCCAGCCAATATTAGTATAAAGGAGGAACATCCCATTCAGCCAACTGTCCTTAAACAGCTATATATCTGAAGACAATGGGCTGTCTGCTTGAAACTCTAATGCAGGGGAGACAGACAGAAACTATGGGAAATTTTCAGGGACCTCCTGCTTTAAAATACCCTGAGATTAGTGAAGACTGCCCACATTTATACAGGAGCACTGCCGACTTTCAAACCCTAATGGCGGGGAGGCAGCCCAATCCTGCTCACAGCTCAAGCAGCAGAGACCGGACCATCAGCAGGTAGTTCACAAACATATGCAAAGCTTACCAATAAACACCATAAGACCAGTCTCAGAGCATGCAACCTGTAAGCAGCAGTTGAACACACTCTGAAAACACTCCTCTTTTTAGCATCGCACTTTCTCCGTGCTCGACTCCGAGTGGCGACACTAGCTTTCTGGTCCTGTCTCCGATCCTCAGATGCTTTAGGGGAGGTTTGGCGGGGAATGAAAAGCAGCCGATTGTACCTTCGCCTCCTTGAACTTTGCAACCACGGCCTCAACAGTTGAGCCAAAAAGCGAAAGCGGAGCATCATTTCTTCCCAATGTCTGCTAAGTTCAACCACAGATGTTTCTCCATGGCCACCACTGCAGCAATCACTCGCTCTATGGCGGCAGCAGTTTGCACGGAGAACAATTTTCACCGTCTGCTGCGAGCAGGTTTCTGCTTCTCTCGATTCGAGACCAGATCGAGAATGAGTCCCTTCTCGAGCTTCTCCGGAAGCTCAATCTGCGAACGCTGAGTTTCCAGTAGCAGCGGGACTAGAGCCACGAGACACAGACAAGAGCGAGAGCGGAGCTTCCTAATTGGAAATTTATGGCAATGAGTGCATGAAGTGCCCTAGAGCACTGAACGTGCAAGTTCCTCGTCGAGACACGCAAAGGTCATGTGTGTCCTCAGGTGTCAGAAAACTCAGACTCGGAGGGGCACATTTCCTCCAACGCTCACTTGACTTCTTGCTTTCTACAGTGCTTCACACACTCTGAACAAACGGCTCCTGCAGACAAAAAAAACTGATGACTCTTATACTTCCGGACACTCCGCTAATGACGTCATGGGCTGCATGATCCAGTGAATTTGAAAGTGTTTTCACACATGCTTTAGACACCAGTCATGCTGATGGCATTCCCCAAAGTATCCCCTATAGGGGGTGGGGTGCTGGGTGTGGCGATCAGTTGAAAGGTTTGTTTTGTTGTTTTTATTTTTTTTTATTTTTCTTTTGTGGTAACCGTGATACTTTTTATTTCTCGGGATTCTTTGATGAATATAAAGTATTCAAAAAATCTGCATTTATTTGAAATAGAAATCTTCTGTGACATTATAAAATGCCTTCAAATTGTGATTTGTGTTTCTGGACAAACTCAAACATGCAGTTGTTGCCTTAAGGAGCCTTTTCTATTGGATCTGATGCTTGCACTGACTTTGACTGGAATAAAAGGTACAGTAGTTAATATAGATGTTACCACATGAAAAAAAGCATGAAAAGCAGTCAACTGTTTAAACCTGATCAGTGTTGGGGAAAGTTACTTTTAAAAGTAATGCATTACAATATTGTGTTATTCCATAAAAGTAACTAATTGTGTTACTTAGTTACTCTTTATGAAAAGTAATGCATTATGTTACTTTTGTGTTACTTTTTGTCACCTGGGCTGGATTTGCTTATTTGTTTTTTAATAACACAAAACCCAAAGGTTATATTTTTGACAACTGTAAAGTAAAGTAACTGGCATTAAAAAGTTACAGTAAAGTAGCTTGCATTGCTTATTTGAGATATTAACTCAAATATTTTGTTGTAAATTGAAAAGTAAAGCATTACTTTACTAGTTAAAATAGTAATTACCTCACGTTACTTGTAATGTTACCCCAATACTATACCTGAAATGAGGAAATTGCCATCAGAAATGTGCGTCATTAGTATCTGGTTACTCTCAAATACGTCTGTATGTGATACAGCACATTTCCCAAACACACACACACACACACACACACAATGATATGAAATGAGTCTAAACGAACCATTAGATTTTGATGTGACATATGGAACAGTTTGTGGCAGATCTTCTGTCCATCCAAGTCTACTGCAGATATTCCTCTGCTGGTGGTCAAATAACAGCCATTAACGACTGAGCAGCAGATGCATCGAAACGCACAAGAGATATGCGTGAAATGTAAATTTACAATGAGACCGAGGAGCACATCCAAACCATAATTCATTTAATTCATGCATCAGGGAATATTCTGGAAAGTTTCCACAGATGGTGAAATGTAATTTATCGTCTGGCGTTTTTCAGGATCTCTGACCCTAAGCTCAGACTCTCTCAGGGATTCAGGATTGAATCTCACTCACGGCTCCAGAGCCAGATTACACTCATTTCATGCGTCGTGCTGCTGTGTGTGTGTGTGTGTGTGTGTGTGTGTGTGTGTGTGTGTGACTTGGCCACACATATAGGACTCATTAATGAATTCTCAGACTATTTAAAAGGCAAATTCACTACATAACAGTAAGGTCATAAAAGTGTCTTGACAAAAGCAGTTAGAATTACAGTTTAGTACCTTTTTATAACAAAACACATAATAAACGCACGCACGCACGCACACACACACACACACACACACACAGATTACTTATTTTACTCATTTATATAATATCATGTTATTATTTCAAATTTAAAGTATTTTAATATATTATTATTATTATTGACCCTGTTCTTTGTAAATTGAATCAGTATTGAACTGACTTGAGCTGAGTAGTGACACTATTGTCTTCAGTAGAGCTACTTTACAGCTGAAATCCAACTAGTTTCATAATTGATGAACTTTGCAACAATAGCTAGCTACCTATTTTTATGCAAATGTTGGGATATCACATACACGAAAATAAATGCTGGTTTGAAACAGCAAGATGCTAATTTTCCAAAAATCTGCATTAAAAACTCAATTGGGGCGGATACATTTTCATCCAATAAGAAGACATGATGGAAACACATTTACCAAATAAATTTCTCGATGCACAAAAAAAGTCCATTAGCAAAATGATTTGGTTTAATTCCCTTCCAGAACTTTCTCACATGATTGCATTCACAAACATTTATTGCATTTCATCTGGACTCCGAGGCACAAGCCATCTCTGATCTATGAAAAAAGAGTCGCAGTTTCTTCCCAATAGCAGCAACTTTCATTTTTATTACAGATATTTTGCACCAGTTTCCCAGAAAGTGACATCTATGATCTCTTGAACACCTAGGATGGAAACAGTGCTTAATTCACAAATGTTGTATGCGATATTACACATTTGTACATGAATTAAATTCACAAATTTGTATGGGAACATAGTTATTGACACTGTTACTGAACAGAATTGAGTTTAATAACTTTATGTTCAATATGTATTGCATAAAACACTGCATAATTAAAGGTGACTTGAAATGTAATGTGTTCAAATGTTTATACACACGCAAATATATATATATATATATATATATATATATATATATATATATATATATATATATATAGAGTATATATATATATATATATATATATATCACATGATGCGACGTCGTTGAAACTGTACATTTCATATTTATACCAGGACTTCTGAAATTATAAGAAATGTACAGTATATGTATAGTAGAAGTGCACTTCACGTACTGTACCTACTGTACTTTTGCTAGTTGTGTAAGTCATTCATAATGGACTTGCTTTGAAGCAACTTCTTGTGCTATATTGCTATATCACAGTTGAATGTTTTAATTAACTTTATTAGCCCAGTCTAATATTTTGATTTTCTTCACTGTATTTATGATAACTGTTGATTGTTAAAACAATCGGTTTCTAGTTTTCAAGCACTGACAGCTGCTTTTTGGTCTCATGATACTTGAGAAATTCCATCTGAATGTTTAAAAAATCTTTTTAAAGATCCTGTTATTTGTCACATACCTGTGTCCACATTATTTGAGATGACTGAAGACATAAACCAATGTGTCTGAATGTGTTTCTTAGACATTTGCAGCTGATTATAAAACAGTTCAAAATTCCTTTTCTCAATATTTGTGTTCATTTGTCCAGTGACTTTTCAGTGTTTGATTGAACTGTTCTTTGGATGTTAATATCCTTCTTGTGGGTTTTTGATTGTGGTGACCAGAAGTCCCAAAAAAGTGCTCATAAATCTCTCAGTATGCTATATTATTACCTAATATTGGATTCAATCTTTTTTTCAACTTGTTTTCTTTCAATTAGCACAGGTTTTGTATTTCTTTTTAGAACTAAACTTTCGTTTTGGTCTCATTGAGCTGATCTTATGCACTTCAGTTTTTTTGTGAACATTGGCAAATTTTCCACAAATAATGCATTTTTATTTTTATTTATTTTAATTATTTATTTTATTTCAGTCAAAAACTGATGAGCTCAGGTCAGCGAGGCTTACGATCAGTCAGTTTCTAACAAATACAAAGCCTGTGCTGATTGAAAGAAAACAAGTTGATGAAAACATTGAATCCAAAATTTGATGAAAATATAGATATAGATAATATAACGTGAGAGATTTACAAGCAATTTTTAAAAGGCTGGTCATTTTTGTGTTTTCAGCACAGCACAAGCTTTTAAACAAAAAGTAATTAGCACTTCAGTGGTCAAATCTACATCAAATGTAGCAAAGCAGCAAATGGAAAAATAAACACATTAAAATATGTTCACATATATATCGCATTTCTCGCTGTCATCACTTGTGACTCTAATGCAGCAAAGTGGGGCGGGGCCGAGAGCCGTGGGAAGCGTGAGCGGCCGGTGGAGTGATTGGGAAATGAGCGACACCTGCTCCACTCACCGGTCTCGAGTCCCACGGAGGAGATCGGGAGGATACAAAAGAGGAGCGACGACAGTGAAGGACGAGAGAGGACCAGGCCTGGGCTTTATTTTGTGGTTTGCTTTTATTTGTGCGCGGCAGTCGCCCGTGAGGGGCTGTCGCGCTGTTTTAGGTTTATTTTGGTTATTAAAGATTTATTTGAATTGTTCGCCGGTTCCGCCTCTTTCTTCCCCGTATTATGGAGTTTTTATTATTACACTGGTGCCGAAACCCGGGAGGACGGAGGGACGCGCTGCCGAAGATCCCTGGCCCGCTGTGGTGAATCCGCGGTGCCATCGGAGCAAGGCGTAGCAATCTGCCGCCGTGACGCTCGAGGCGGTGGGCTGGAGTGAGTTGCCGGGGACGGACGAACTCGCTGCCGGCCGCCCGTGATGTGGAGGGGCGGCTGCCGTCCGTGAGGGAGCGGAGGAGTCGCCGCCGTTCGCCAGGTGGCCGGAGCCTGCTGCCATCCGCCGGAATGGGAGGAGCAGGGAACGGGGGGACTCCTGCCGGCTGCCCGAAAGCGGAGGAGCCGTCGCCGTCCACCGGGCGGCGGAGGAGTGTCGTGCCGTCCACCGAGGGCCGTCCAGTGCCGCCGCCAGGCACCGCGGAAGAGTTCACCCAGCTGGTGGAGGGCCGAGCGGTAGCGTTTTTTCCCTTTCTCCCCTCTCTCGTCTCTGTCGCTCCTCATCCTTCCATCTCCTTTTCTCTCGCCTCGTCTGTCTGTCCTACCCCCAGGTCCCCGGCAGCCACCGTGAGCGGTCCCCCCGGAGGAAAGGGGGGGAGGGGGGGGAGTAGAGCGCAGGTCTCGTGGGTACCCCCCGGCCTGCGAGGGGCGATGGGGGTATGTGATGAGTGGGGCGGGGCCGAGAGCCGTGGGAACGGAGCGAGGCCGGTGGAGTGATTGGGAAATGAGCGACACCTGCTCCACTCACCGGTCTCCAGTCCTACGGAGGAGATTTGGGAGGATACAAAAGAGGAGCGCGACAGTGAAGGACGAGAGAGGACCAGGCCTGGGTTTTATTTTGTGGTTTGTTTTTATTTGTGCGCGGCAGTCGCCCGTGAGGGGCTGTCGCGCTGTTTTATGTGTATTTTGGCCATTAAAGATTATTTGAATGTTCGCCGGTTCCCGCCTCTTTCTTCCGTAATTATGGAGTTTTTATTATTACATTCTCGCTGTCATCACTTGTGACTCTGATGAATGATCCCAGTTCTGTGTGTTTTATCTGCTTGACAGCATGAGATCTTTTTCCTTTCTGTCTTCCTTTTTCTTTTCTTGACTGACAGAGCAATCTGATCATGAGGATGAAGTCAAAACACAGCCAGTGACAGCGTGCTTCATGACAGAGAACAGTCTTTCACACAATATCATAATAAGCTCATGTCTGAAATATCATCTGATTATGTCTGAGAGATGACAATGCTCAATAACAACTGTCCAGTGTCCCAATGAAAAAAAAAAAAAAGGCTGATTTTACAAATGTTAATCCTTCTGATATAGATAGATTACTTACTGATTACAAATTACATAACATAAACTATAGTTAGTAACATAATATGTTGAATTGCACAAATTAGATCATGTATTCTGGCAGCTTTTTGATTGCTATTAGGTTACTTTTGACTTAACTAATAAGAAAATATTTTTAACCCTTCGTTAACATCATGAAGTGTATTAAGCACTAGATCCAGGGTTTCCCAAACTGAGCTTTCTGGAAGAATTGCAGAGTGTTTGTAAGGTGACGAAAAGCTAATAATTCATTAATAAATAAACTGAAAAGTGTAAAATTAAACTAACTGTGTGGACTACATTCTGTGTGTAATTACAGTCATTGAAGGGTGTTTGTTAGTTGATGAATAATTTATAATGTTTTATTTGTGATCATTTCCTAGTTGTCAGGTTCATGAAGACAGATTCATTTCAAGAGAATTACTCAGAATTGCATGCAATTAACTTACAGATACAGATATGATAAAGACTGAAAGAATCAGTTCTAAGTGAGGAGAAATGTGTTGAGGTTGGAGTACATGTGATGAAAAGCGTTTACACAGACGTTCTAATGAGGCACAGATGTGACAGAAATGTACAGGAATCACAATCGTGGGAAACAATGTTTTGATTCTGACATACAGCTGATGGAAACGAAGAGCACAGAATGGCAAAGTTTAACGCAGATATTATGCTGAATTTCATTTACACTGAACTGAAGCCACATCAGAGACACTACAGAAAATAGTGGCTTTTATATTTTTTTGTTTCATTTACTCCTATACGGAGACACTACCATATGAAGAAGATAAAGAAATATTAATGGCCAAAGGACAAAGTATGAAGAGTGTGAAATATGGATGAAGGATGATATCACAGAACTTTCCACTATATGACCATAACAAGAAAAAGAGAGGGCAAAAATATAACTACATCTTCCAGTTAAGGTTACTGGTCACATTCAGGTAAATATCATCTTTTTTAGTAAATGTGTTATTTTGATTGTTGTTATTTTAAAATGATTTGTTTTATTTTGACATTTTTTATGATTTAATAAATGTTTAGCTTTTCATTAAACTCACAAACCCCCTGCAGTTCCTTCATGAACCGAAGTTTCGGGAAACCGTGGTGTAATATAATGTTTAATGCACTTTAACAAATGGAATATTTTTTCTTTCTCTTTGTATATTTAAATAAATATATAAAATGTCATATTTAATTCGATGTGATAAACATTACTGATTATATGTTTTGTAATATAATCTGGAATCAATGACAGACTACAATTTGTAAATAACCCAGCACTTTAACAAATGTAAAATGTATGTATAATGTTTTTTAATAAAAAAAGAAATTTAAGATATTTTTTTGTTTGTTTTTAACATTTTAAACATTTGAAGAATGAAAGTATCATCGTTTCCACAAAAATACTAAGCCAAAACTATTAAGCAGCAACATGTTTCACATATATATCCACATAGAAAACAGCTCTTTTTTATTTTTTTATTGTTTTTGTTTGTTTTAGTGGTTGATAAAGTGTGTGTGTATTTTGAGGTGTTGTTGTTGTTAAGATGTTTTGTTTTTTGTAATATCAAGCTCAGCGCTGTGGTGGAGTGTGAGGAGAATATGGTGCAATGCAACCAGGGAACCATTTTGCATATTATATAGAATTTTTAGACAGGTGTTGGCACTTTGTGGTGAAGTCTGTGTGTTTCGCGTCTGCACTGATTAGTTTGTGGGCGTCTCCGTTAATTGTCATCAGCAACAGCTGTCACTCAATTACTCATTCCCTTTATATTGGCTTGTCTCACGTCTTGTGCTTGTGAGATTGGTGTTTCATGTCGCTTACCCTGTTTGTTTGGCTTCAGTGTTGTCTGCGTTTGGATGTTCGTGTTTTCCCGGAACCTCATCCACTCTACGCACTTCCACTCAGCCACAAATACTTACTTTCGGCTCTATTCCCCGCAGTTCCTGTGCCATCCTCTCCTGCTGCCTTCTCACCGTCATCATCTGGATTCCTCACCACCCTCACCACCATCTTGGATTTTTGTCTTCCTAGCATCATTGTCTTTTCCCTGTTTGTTTATTTATTTTTCATTAAAAACCATAACTCGCTATTGTTTCCAGTCCTTCCTTCACCCAGCCGGCACAGAACGATCTCACCAACATGGAAGCAGCGAGCACCAACACACTCACGGACTTTATGCATCACAGTGTGAAACGTATTGATCAGCAGCAGAGAGAGCATCTCGAACACCGGACGCGCTGTCCAAGCGCTGGTGGCACAGGTGTCCGAGCTCACCCAGCAGATCCATCAGCTCACCTCTCCCACTGCGCCCATCGCACCGCCCTGCGCTGTCCGTCCCCCGGGAGACCCCCCAGGATCATTTCCGGCCAGAGCCGAGACTTCCGGCGCCTGAAAGCTACTCCGGTGAGCCAGCCTTTTGCAGAACTTTCTTGAATAAATGTTCTATGCATTTCGCTTTGCAGCCCCGCACCTTCGCCACCGAGGAATCCAAAGTGGGGTTTACGCTCACGTTACTGTCGGGCAAGGCAGCCCTATGGGGGACGGCGGTGTGGGAGAATCAACATCAGTGCTGTGCCTCGTTCCACGCCCTCTCTGAGGAGATGAGAAGGGGTTTTCGATCGAGCCGCGGCCGGCAGGGAGGCCGCTCACCAGCTCTCAGACCTTCGTCAAGGCACGTCATCTGTCACAGATTACTCCATCGAATTCCGCACCCTGGCGGCTGCGTGCCAGTGGAACGAGGCGGCGCAGTGGGATCGATTCCTGCATGGGTTATCCGACCGTGTTCTAAAGGAGATCTATCTCCTCGAGCTGCCCCCCACACTAAGTGGATTAATCGACTTGGCCTTACGAGATTGATGCTCGGATTAATCGCCTGGGTCGCCAGTCCAGTCCTACACGTCATACCATCTCTCCAGCTAGGGGGCGCTCGAGTCGAGAGAACGCGGTCAGTCCCGTCGACGACCACGAGCCCATGCAGGTGGGTAGAGCTTGGCTGTCCCGGAGGGAGAGGGAACGGCGGAGATCCCAAGGCTTATGTTTATACTGTGGAGGCTCAGAACACAACATCTACTCATGCCCGGTAAAAGAGCCAGCCCCGGTAGTAAACTTGAGGCTACTATCGGGTGGGATCTCCGCTGGGAAGTCCTCAACAACATCATCGACCCTCCTTCCGGTGAAACTGCGGTGGAAGAATCACTCTCATGAATGTCACGCCCTTCTGGACTCCGGGAGCCGAAGGTAATTTCATCGATTCTTCCCTGGCACATCACCTGAACATTCCTGTCCTGCCTGTGTCTCTCCCCATCCACTCAACGGCCAGGAACTGCCTCACGTCACACACCACACAGAACCCATCACACTACTCACTTCTGGCAATCATCGCGAGACCATATCCTTTTTCCTCATGGACTCCCCTGTTGCTCCCATTGTGTTAGGTCACCCCTGGTTAACCAAACATAATCCACGAGTGGAATGGGGTTCCAACACAGTCACATTGTGGAGTGAAAGTTGTCATGAGTCTTGTCTGGTTTCTGCTTGTCCTGTTGTCCCTGTTTCTGTCTTTCAGAAGGAGAACATGGTGTTGCCAAACGTGCCCGTAGAGTACCTGGACCTGAAGGAAGTGTTCAGTAAGTCCCGTGCTGCTACTCTTCCTCCGCATCGTCCCTACGACTGTGCCATAGATTTAGTGTCAGGTAAATCTCCGCCTAAAGGCAAGTTATACTCTCTTTCTATTCCTGAGAGGGAGGCCATGGAGAAATACATTTCTGATTCCTTAGCGTCTGGGTTCATCCGTTCTTCCTCTTCTCCAGCGGGGGCGGGATTCTTTTTTGTGGGTAAGAAGGATGGTTCTCTGCGACCTTGCATTGATTAGCGAGAGCTGAACAACATCACGATAAAGAACACCTATCCTTTACCACTCATGTCTTCAGCTTTCAAGAGGTTGCAGGGAGCGACCGTATTCACAAAATTGGATTTACATAATGCTTATCATTTGGTCCGCATCAGGAAGGGGGATGAATGGAAAACCGCCTTTAATACCCCTAGAGGGCACTTTGAATACTTGGTGATGCCGTTCGGGCTCTCCAACTCGCCGGGGCTTTCCAAGCACTCGTTAATGACGTGTTGAGAGATATGGTAGATCAGTTTATATATGTTTACCTGGATGACATACTGATTTTTTTTCTTCATCTCTCCAGGAACATGTTTCAACACGTCAGACGAGTGCTCCAGAGGTTACTTGAGAATGGGCTTTTTGTCAAGGCGGAGAAATGCGTATTCCATGCACAGTCTGTTCCCTTCCTAGGATATTTCGTCTCGTCCGAGGGAATACGTATGGACCCTGACAAGGTTAAGGCTGTGATAGATTGGCCATCTCCAGATTCCCGTAAGGCCCTACAGCGGTTTCTGGGGTTCGCCAATTTCTATCGGCGTTTCATTCGCAATTTCAGTCAACTAGCCTCACCTCTGACAGCCTTGACCTCTCCCGGTACTCCGTTCAGGTGGTCGGACGCAGCTGAGGCTGCGTTCGCTAAACTCAAGAGCCGCTTCGTTTCGGCTCCCATCCTGGTGGCCCCTGATCCCACGTGGCAGTTCGTGGTGGAGGTCGACGCGTCAGAGGTGGGGGTAGGAGCAGTGTTGTCCCAACGTGCTGCTTCGGACGATAAGGTACATCCTTGCGCGTTTTTCTCTCATCGATTATCTCCTGCTGAACGTAATTATGACATTGGCAATAGAGAGTTGTTGGCCGTCAAATTAGCGTTAGAGGAGTGGCGCCACTGGCTGGAAGGTTCAGGGGGGTACCTTTCATCGTTTGGACTGATCATAAGAATTTAGAGTACATTAGAACTGCCAAAAGACTCAATTCCAGGCAGGCTCGGTGGGCACTTTTTTTTTCGGTCGTTTTGAGTTTACTTTATCATACCGCCCGGGTTCCAAAATTGTCAAACCCGATTCTTTATCACGTCTTTTTGATCCCTCCGCCCGCCCGGTGACTCCCGAGTGTATTTTACCTGAGAAGTTAGTGGTCTCAGCACTCGTATGGGAGGTCGAGTCGAAGGTACAGACGGCCTTACAAGGGGTAACGCCTCCGTCCGGTTGCCCACCGAACCGTTTATTTATGCCGGAGGAGTTAAGGTCTGAAGTCATTCAGTGGGGTCACTGCTCTAACGTGGCTTGTCACCCAGGGATAAGTCGAACTAATGGGTTGGTTAAACAACGATTCTGGTGGCCACGTATGGCTCGTGACGTCCGCGATTTTGTGTTGGCTTGCTCAGTTTGCGCCAGTGGTAAGTCATCTAACCGACCTCCTGATGGGCTCCTTCAACCGCTGTCTGTCCCTTCGAGACCCTGGTCCCACATCGCTCTAGATTATGTTACCGCCCTCCAGCCCTCTAATGGCACGACGGTCGTTTTGACCGTAGTGGACCGACCTCTCGAAGGCGGCACATTTTCATTCCCTTGCCCAAATTACCGACAGCCAAGGAGACAGCGGTCACTGTCCTAGATCACGTCTTTCGGCTTCATGGCCTCCCGGTAGACGTGGTTTCTGACAGGGGATCTCAATTTATACCCAGATTTTGGAAAGAGTTTTGTAAATTGCTAGGAGCGTCAGTTAGCTTGTCTTCGGGTTATCATCCCCAGAGCAACGGACAGTCTGAGCGAGCCAACCAAGATTTAGAGAGGACGTTGCGATTGTTTGGTCTCCAAGAATCCTTCTTCCTGGAGTCAACAACTCTCTATGGTGGAGTACGCTCACAGTTCGTTACCAGTGTCAGCCACGGGCCTTTCTCCGTTCCAATGCAGTTTAGGTTACCAGCCACCAGTTTTTCCCAGTGTGGAATCTGAAGTCGCGGTCCCCTCCGCTCACGCGTTTGTCCAGAGGTGCCACCGCACCTGGACCAGAGCCCGCGAGACTCTGCTCCGGATGAGGGAGCGCACTAAGGCCAAGGCCGATCGCCACCGGTCAAAGCCTCCCGTTTACGTCATGGGTCAAAAAGTGTGGCTTTCTACCAGTAACATTCCTCTGCGTTCCGTTTCTAATAAATTAGCTCCCAAATTTATTGGCCCGTTTACTATCACCAAGATCATTAGTCCGGTGACAGTCCGCCTCAAACTACCTCCAGCGTACAGGAGGATACACCCCGCCTTTCATGTGTCCAAAATTAAACCCGTGTTTTATGCACGTATTAATCCGCCTACTCCGGTTCCCCCCCCCGCCGCCGCGTCTCGTAGATGGGGAACCGACTTATTCGGTTAATCGTATTCTGGACTCGAGACGGAGGGGACGAGGATTCCAGTACCTGGTGGACTGGGAAGGTTACGGTCCAGAGGAGAGGAGTTGGGTGCCTGCTAGGGACATATTGGATCACTCCCTTATTGATGAATACAATCAGCAGGTAGGCCCTTCTGGGAACTCCAAGAGGAGCTCTTAGAGGGGGGGGGTACTGTCACGGTTGGTAAACCGTGATGTCTGGGTGTTTGCACTTTGTGGTGAAGTCTGTGTGTTTCGCGTCTGCACTGATTAGTTTGTGGGCGTCTCCGTTAATTGTCATCAGCAACAGCTGTCACTCATTACTCATTCCCTTTATATTGGCTTGTCTCACGTCTTGTGTTTGTGAGATCGTTGTTTCATGTCGTTTACCCTGTTTGTTGGCTTCAGTGTTGTCTGCGTTGGATGTTCGTGTTTTCCCGGAACCTCATCCACTCTACGCACTTCCACTCAGCCACAAATACTTACCTTCAGCTCTATTCCCCGCAGTTCCTGTGCCATCCTCTCCTGCTGCCTTCTCACCGTCATCATCCGGATTCCTCACCACCTCACCACCATCTTGGATTTTTGTCTTCCCAGCATCATTGTCTTTTCCCTGTTTGTTTATTTATTTTCATTAAAAGACCATAACTCGCTATTGTTTCCAGTCCTTCCTTCACCCAGCCGTCACTCGTTGAAAGATTATATTTCATTATTAATAGTTCATAACTTTCTATTGATTACAGTCATTGCATTTCACCGTTGTGTGTAGTTATATTTCATTTGATATGTGGTTGGTGTCTGTCCCGGTGTTTACACCCCAGAGCGACCGAGCGCTGTCCAGATCCAGAACTCACACCTCAGTAAGAGCGAAGAAACCACGACCGTCAACATGACAGCAGCACTATGAGTCTGACAGAGAGATTCATATCGATTATGATATCAGAGTCACAGAGGATCTCTCTCTCTCTCTCTCTCTCTCTCTCTCTCTCTCTCTCTCTCTCTCTCTGTTCTCTGAAGTCTGAGATTTGGCTTTTGGGTTTGGTATTTATTAACTTTAAGCCAAGTGAAGTGTAAATTTATTTCTAATTCATTCTTTTGAGCAAGAAAATTGTATTAATATAAATATGTTGCATTTATGTTTGTGTTTGTGGTGTTTGTGTGTTTTTGGTTGTGTGTATGTGTGTGTATTTTTGATTGTTTTTTTTTGTAGTCACTTTTGCTGGAATATTCTTCATTACATGAAGGTTGTATTATTTGTAATAATATGTGTGTATGTGTGTAAATTTATAGTTTTGTTATTTTTTATATCAGATTTTTTTAGTTTTATGTATAAGCTGAATTTAAAAGAAGAAGAAGAAAAAAGTATTTATTCCAAACTTTTTTTTTTTCTTTTTGATTTTCCAGTGATCTGAACCAGTTCAACCAATGTAGATTGCCAAAGCAATGGATTGTTGTGTTGATATTTCTATTCCAAACAGTCTTGTTCTTCATGTTAGTCACTGATTTACACTCAGTACATCATTTTATGTCATACCCCTTTAGACAACCCTGCCAACCCTTTATGTCATAACCCTTTTAAATGAATTTAGGATTGTGTGTTGTTTTGCTGCCATTAGCCAGGTAGCAACGTTTTGATGTAATTTCTCTGCTTTTCCAGAGTGATCAGTAACATGGCATTTATTTCTCAGCACATGGGTTCAGTGTGAATGCAGGTCTCTCCAGGTTTACAGCTCTTTTAGTTTCCGTCACTCTGTGGCGCCCTCTGATGGAAGTCACTTAACTATTTCTAAAAAGCTGACCTTTGGTTAGCTCAGTCCAGTAGAGTAGATCAAACCCATCTCAGCTTCAAACTGCAGAATCCCTTTATTTGTTTTAATCCTGATTAACAGCTACTCTACATCAGAAACAGCTCTTTAAACGATGCTCATGTTTCCATCCCGAGTCTGGTCAAATCTGTCCATATGACGATGAAGAAGTCGTGAAGATCTCTCTTGTATTACTCTTCTTGTACTACTATGTGGTAGTGTATCTTAAGGATTTGGTTTTAACGAACTGCAGGAAAACCTGGACACAAATAATGCGAAGTGGGTGAATAATCTGCTGTCATAATAATCTGTTAATAATCAGGATGAAAACAGTTTCAAAATATTTTTATAAGAAGTCAGTGTAAAACTCTTTATTAATCAATTGTAGATTTATTATTATAGGATTGCAGTAGCTTTCGGTGGATATTTTGAACCTTATCATAATGAAATATGCTGTGTTTAAGGCATTTTATTGTCATCAGCTGCCATTTCTAGATTTTGTGTGTGCATTAAAACCACTCAGATTTAAGCTTGTTGTTATGAGTACAGATAGTTTTGAGAGTATAGACAGTGAAGCCAAAGGATTTTCACTTCTTTCTGAATTCATTAAATTGTGCTAAAGCAACACAGTTCTTGAACGTACTTAACTTAATGAAAATGTAATTTAATTTGTAAAACAGAAGTGGACAGGAATCTTTTTTGTTGACCTCACTAAATTAGGACAGTGTATTCCTTGTTCCCAGCATGCTTTGCACGGAATGGCACGAGGAGAGTAAATGTTACAATTAAGGGACACTGTTAGAAATACAAACAGAAAAAACAGTACAGGTTTTCTGCCGTAACATTACACGTTATGTTCACAGATATTTCATTTAACCCTAGAACACAATGCAATGCGTGATTCAAAATAAACACCTGTGAAAAATCAATACGGAAAATTCCTTCATATTAACTGAAACAGTGAAATTGTGCTCTATTTTTACAGACTTTTTAGAGAGTATGTTTTTGAGTAAGGGGGTTTTGTGCTTTTACTTAATCATCCCATACTTTACATATGATCACACATGAATTTATATTTAGATAGTGTGTTCTATTGCTTGCTGTACTTGTTCTAATTTTGTAGGAACCTAAATTAACGAAGTTCCACTAACTTTTTTTTTCTTTTTTATTTTTTCAAAAAAAGGCTGTTATTTGGGCCGAGTGAAGTTCCCACGCAGACTCACTCCTGACTGCACCGAACCATCCATCACTCTGTCAGATCAGTGACAGCGGCTAAAAATAACCACACACACACACACACACACACACACACACACACACAAATGAGCTGCATGGAAAGTTGCAGAAGATTTTGACTGGAACAAAACCTGGAACGCTGAAGGAGAGACTGGGATGTGGGAATGTGACAGTGGATTGTCTTCGTTCACAGGAAGTGTGTGGGCTATTGTTGCTCTCTCACTTCTATACACTGAGGCTTCCTGCTCTCTCATGGGACGACCAGCAGCCCACACACAGTCTGATCAACACACCACTGACAAATCTACATATACAGAAACCATATATATATATATATATATATATACACTACCGGTCGAGAGTCTGGAATAATTACAGTTTTAAATGTTGAAGTCTCTTCTGCTCAGCACGGCTGCTTTTATTTGAGCAAAATACAGTAATAAACAGTAAAAATGTGAAATATTATTTGAATTTAAAGTAGCTGTTTTCTATGAAAATAAGTAATAAAATGTAATTTCTTTCTGTGAATTTTCAGCATCATTACTCCAGTCTTCAGAGTCACATGATCTTCAGAAATCATTCTAATATGATGATTTGCTGCTCAAGAAACATAATAACTGATTATTATCAATGTTGAAAACAGTTGCACAATATTTTGGTGGAAACTGTGATACACAGCTTTGTGTATGTTAAGAAATTGATACTTTTATTCATCGAGGATACATTAAATTTAACATTTATAATGTTACAAAGCATTTCTATTTCAAATAAATGCTGTTCTTTTAATTTTTCTATTCATTAAATAATCTTAAAAAAAAACATGCATCACGGTTTCCACAAAATTATGAAGCAGCGCAACTGTTTTCAACAGGGATAATAATAACAATGATTAAAAATTGAGCACAAATAATAAATGATAATAATTGAATTGAATATCAAATCAAAGTGTCATCTGTGTCCAAAAAGTGCCTCGTTCACACTAAAGACAATAACTATAATGATAACAATAAAGGTACAGTTTTAAAAATGGATTTGAAACTTAAAAGTATAGCAGTCCACACCAAAAAAAAATATATATATATATATATATATATATATATATATATATAATAAAATGTATTTGTATATTGTTAGTTTGGCAGTAAATGGCAATATTGTTTGTCTTTTATAATTTTTTTTTTGTTTATTTTAAAGATTGTGAATGTTGTTGGAATTTTAGGTTAATCAGAATTCATCCAGCAATAAAGAGCTTGAGCATTTGAAACGGCAAACTGAACAGCTAAAGATGATTCAACACGCTCAGTCGAGTAAAAAACAGTGTCGACAGATGCTCACTTATTGCCCAAGTATGGAAATAATTGCTGATGACTAAACTTGAGGTCATTAAATCAAAGCGTAGAATCACACTAGTCATTATAAATCATCACAGGACCCATGAGAAACCCTCCTCAAGCTCTATGACCACAGACATACGGCACATATGGGAGCTTATTTCAGATCAATGCCAAAATCCTGTTAGCTGAAGAACTAAGAGACTAAGAAACAAATAAAGAAATAAATCCTGGTACAGTAAACCAGCAGCACTGAGCTACAGAAATGTTTCTTTCAGACAGTGGGTCTTTTTGAAAGAATAGGCCATAAAATTTCACTCTTCCTGTTTTCCCAGTCTAAATACAGCTTGGAAGAGAAAACACATTACAGGAAGAGTTTCGAGCTCTAGTTAATGAGAAGTACTGGACTAGAATTGCCAAACACAACCCATTCAGATTTCCACAAAGATTTGCACAAATGTTGAATTCAAGAATTGTCAAGTTTCTATCTTCATCTCCAGACTCAAATGATTTCTTTATATAGCAATGCTCATTATGTTAAAATGAATCAATGTGTGGCATTTCATTAACAGCTGTCAAATATTTGCCAACACTTTTTTTAAAGATTCACTTCGTTACATTTTTATGGATTTTTTTCCAAAGCCACTTAAATTTTATTCAAGGCACACATTTAATGTCAGATTCAGTTCTTGCTTTCCCTAAGAATTGAACCAGTGGTCTTGACATTGTTAGTGCCATGCACTATTGTTTGAGCATCTGTGCATTTATTAATCTTAAAGGTTAATTTCAACATCTACTAATACATTATTAAAATCAAAAGTTATTACTGTAAATATTATTCCATAGATCTGAACTGACATGAACCTACAGTGTTGAACGGTGATCAGTTTTATTAGCAAAGATTAATAAATAGTGTAACAGATGCATTGCTCATTGTTCATTAACTAATGAGATCTTATTGTCAAGTTTTACCAAATATTTAATGGATACATTCATTCATCTCTAGGTGCTCTTGAACAACAATTAAGAACAAAGAAAGCACACCAGTTAATACTACATTTAATTACAAAGCATATCAAACAGAGAGAGAAGTCTGGGCAATTCTGAACCTGTAACAATCATTTTGTAGGATCTGAAGGGTTTTATTAGTGATGGCTGCATTCGAAACACTGCTTTGTGAGACTTTGGATCCTTCATAAACCACTCATTTTGATCCAGTGGTTTGGAGCACATATCAAACTGCCAAGTCACACGATTTCAGAAAAAGAGGCTTTTTTTGTTTTTTTGACATCATAACTGTTTCAAAATATTTCAAAATGTCAATGGTTCAGCATATATGTAATACTAATATTTCAATAAAATCATTTTTTGGAGTGCACAGATCTACATTAAGTGGAAATGTTGTTTTACAAACGAAGTAAAAGATAGACACTTTAAAATACTCAGTAACTCTATTAAATGTTCATGGACTTCGAAACAAATGTTTTATAACTGTGACCCATTTTCAGGATTTTGGTCTGATCTTGAAAGATGTTGCTCTGAAAGATGTTAAATGCTCACACACACACACACATAAGTAAGATGATGAAGTAGCCTATGTTGGGATTTTTTTTTTTTTTTTTTTCTTTTTTTTTTTTTTTTTTTCTTTTACTAAAAGCCACAAAATAATCCTCAATTATTATTATTATTGCCAATAAATAAATATAATAATAATAATAATAAATAATAATAATAATAATAATAATAATAAAAAATAATAATAATAATAATAATAATTAAAATATTTTTAATTATTTATTTTTTAATTGAAATTGTAATTGTAATATATTAATTAAATGAATTTTAGTCTTTTTGTTCTTTTATCCACAATTGAAGAGTATTATTTTGTATTTGGGAAAAATTTTAATAATCATGCCGGCAGGACGTTTGGTACTCAGTGTGTATTCTGAAACCCCTACTTGTTTATTAAATGTTTAGGCTAATTATATTATACTATCAGCTAACAGTAAGCATGTAATAAGAGTTTAATATCCTTAATGCAAGACACTTTACCGCTAAGTGCATTCTACAGATCATGTTCAGGCAAACTGCCTAAAATGTTCAGATGCAAAAGAGTAATTTGGGTAAAAAAGTGTCTGGCTGCTCCTACTGAATCTATATTACTGATTTCGCTGACTTACTATAATAGTCATAAATGTGTGAAAGATGATGCATGCATTTATCCAATGCTTCACGCTGTTCCTGTATGCACCACAAGCCTGTATGAATGTCATATTAAATGAATCGTTCTGTTCTGCTGTATATGAGGCCTCTGACCACTCGATCCACAGCACAAACGCTGACCCCGGTTTATTAGGGCTGTTACTGCTCGTTCGGCTGTAAAATCGCTGACCCCGCGCTTTACAGTCACAGCACAATAGCGGCGGGGCATTTGGTGTTTGTGTTGGCTGAGGCGGCTGTGATTCTTGGGGGAGTCAGACAGAGAGCAGGCATGATATCTGCTCCAGCGGCTCCTCCATCACAACACACAGCGCTGGAGCCTGCCACAGACACACAGAGATGGCGAGAGAAAAAACTAACAACAAGTACATTGCTCCACTGTGATTTGTTCAGACATATACCATGGTGACACTATTTTTTTTAACTCATACGGTAATAAAACCATGCTTTTTAGACATGGTAATACCATGGTAATACTTGTACACACCAGGCTCTTCCAGTCTCCAGAAAACTGAACACTCACACCTGTTCGTCATCCCTGATAATACAACAACATTCTTCAACACAAGAAAGACTCTCTTTTGCTTTTATTCATCTGCTATTCTTCATTCCTCAAATAGTCAATAAACTCACCTGTTCTGTTCACTGAATTCATCAGTCTCTCAGTCTGGTATCCTATTTAATATTTAATAATTATATAATTAGAATAATTAGAAAATTATTAAAAAACCAGACACAACATGCCATTGGTGGAGTCTGTCCCAATTACACCCTCACTGGGAAGAAGCCAATGTCTTCCAAACAAATGTTTATTTATTCAATGATTGTTTGTTTTTGTATATGCAGGTAAAGCAGTTTTAATGAATGCATATATGTAAGCATGTACAGTACTATGACAATACAGTGCTTTTTAAACCATGGTACCATAGTAATGGCATTTTTTTTTTTTTTTAATATGGTGTCGTAGTAACATGTTATTTATTTTTTTAGACGCCATGCAAATATATATTTTTGCCATGTATTAGTTTCTCCCTTCAGCAGAACATAAAACATGATATTTTGAAGATTGTTGGTAATTAAACACTTCCAGCACTTGTCAGTGGGAACCAACAACAGTTCTTCAAAATATTGTCTTTTATGTTCAGCAGAAGAAAGACATTAATACTTGTTTGGAACAACTTGAGGGTGAGCAAATGATGACAGGATTTCCATTTGGAGTGAACTACCCCATTAAAGAGCGCCAAAATTGTATTTTTAAATATTGTAATAAAATTAACAAAATTTGAAAGCTAAGACTTGTTTGTTTTATATTAACAGTAACAAAGCTTACTGCAGTTTATTGGATGGTAGGTGCACTATGACAGATGTTTAGTTCAGTTTTGTTCACAGAAAACAGCAGAGACTAAAACACTAAATCTTGGGATAAGAAGCAATATGGGTTATTTTTTTTGGCCAGACTCATGGACAAACATAGGCCTAACTCATACTAACACTTCAGATTCTTCACATGCTCACAGTCGCTTGTCCTCCAGTTGCACCCGTGATCTTTTGAGAAGTGAGCACATAAGACAAGAGTTACCACCGACTGCCCGATGAAGACATCCACACCGCTGAGGTCCAGACCCTCCAGCAGAACCCCAGCCTGGGCACGGCGAGCGCGGCGGACCCCCGGTGCCACACAAACACCATCAGATCCAGTCTGGCCCTCAGCCCAAACACAGCAGCGGCTCCGCTGGAACAGCATGGATTTGGGTCTGCTTCTACATTTGATCAGGCCTCTGAAGAACAGCAGGCCCAGCCGGAGCCCAGATCTCTCCATGTGACCTTGTTTGGATTTCATAAGTCATGTTTGACAGATTGCACAAAGCACTGCCATTACAGAGAGAGAGCGAATGATTGTTTTACAAGTGAAGTGTGCAAAGCTCTAATGTGGTGAACTGAGCTCAGCAGAAATCAAGTATCCTGTTACATCCGAGATGAATTACTGATGCAGACGCAAGAGATCGTAAAACACATCTCAGTTCTCACAACAATCTCTGCTTTCAATTTAGGTCTAGCTTATCAGCTGTGACAGATGTGGCTTTATTCTGTCGGATCTTTTAACAGGCAATTAGGGGCAAAAACAGATAGTTATTATTATATATTCACTTCATATAATAAAGGTACACATATGCACTAATAAAGGAATAGTTGACCCAACAATGAAAATTTGCAATTAATTTAACATTTTTCTCAGTAGAACAGTAAAGAAGGTTTCTAGCTAAATTTGGTTCTTGGTGATTCATAAAATGCAAATCGATGGCTACCGGCTAGAGTTAAAAAAAGCACATCAGGCAACACAAAATTAATGCCTGCGGCTCCTGGCGATATATTGAGGTCATATGAAGCAAAACGATCTGTTTGTGCAAGAAATTGAACAATATTGCCAACATTATTACCTGTAATCCTTGGATTGGATTGATTGCTCTTGCTTTTACCACACGCCATCGAATCTGTTGTTCATCACCGCAAACATGTACACATTGCAGTTTTGGGAATGACATTTGCATATAAATACAGGAATCACTCAAAATAGTAGTGATTGATATATCAATGCACGGGAAAAATATCTGTGAAAATAGATGTGCATTAAGACTAGAGCACCCTCACTAACTTCAGTGATTTTATTGGGAAACATTATTCTGTTTAATTATAAGTATTTTTAAGTTTAGTCTGGTATTTACAGATGTAAGTAGTTTTTATGTTCAGTAAAACACTCAGATCATTTGTTTGGAGAGGTTTTTGGACTTTTGGTGAAAGCATATAACTTTTGATCGCTTTGAAATATCAACACAAAATTTTGCCTATGACATGATTGTGAACAAGCATGAACAATATATTTAATGTAAAGTCATATACTTTCTAAAAGTCGTCATGTCAAGCAGAAAATATAAACAAATAAATAAATAAGTAAAAAAAAAAAAAAAACTTTTATTTTTTATTTAATTTATTTATGTATTCTGGAGTTTTCTTAGCAGTGTTGTAACGTGAGAGTCTCCAGACATGATCTAAATCTATTCTTTTACAATTTTGAAAGGTATAAGCTCTTATGCTACATAAGCTTTAAATTGTGCTACTTATGCACGCAATCATAAAAAATACCTTCAGATTATAAGACATTGATACTGTAAGTACTGTTTTGTTCATTTCTAGTTCAGATTAACTCTTTAAAACATTTTAAAGTGTTTACCTTTTTATCTAACATAACAAGCTATTTCAAAAGTATGCAGCCATAAATATTACATATTTAATTTTGATATATGTTTATTTTTTTTTGTGTGTGTGTATTTATGTGTGTGTGTGTGTGTGTGTGTTTGTTTGATGTAGGTTTATTGGTGGTTAATGTTGGTCCCATATTTATTGTCTTTAGGCCATAATAAGTCCATCTGGTTTTGATTGTGCTTCCAGAACCCCCTCTTACTCTGGAGAGACAGAAATCAAGAAATAATGAACAGAAAAAGAGAAAGAGAGACAGTGGACAAACACATATTCTCCCAGATTTGGGCATGTGACCTTTGCCCTCCACAGAACACAGAGAACTTATTCATATTTCCATTATCAAAAAAAAAAAAAAAAAAAAAAAAAGGTTGTCTGTATAATACAAGGATTAAGTTTTCACATAATAATGATCCTAACTGACAAACTCTTGGCATATTTAATGAACTGAGAGACAGATGCACATGGATAAGTTTTTCCTCTAGACTCTGATCTTGAGAAAATATTACCCAGAGGCAGTGGAGGTTGTGTAGATCTATCCACCCTGCCCTAAAAGTGCATTTTCACACACTAATATTGAAGCAAAGGGCCACATCAGATCACATCAGGGTGAGAAAGAGTCTGAATGTGTCCCTTGTGCAACTCTATAACAGTTCATATCTCTGCAGTCGACTCACACACTGTCCAAGAGACATGAGAAGGAATGTGGGAGTCATGTTATAATAAATAAAAACACATGCGGTATACATGATAAAAACACTTTGTGTTGTCATGCATTAAGTGTGGAAAATGTAAGAATTTATTTGCCTTAAATTAAACAGTGTAACTATAGGAACATATTCAGAGAAAGTTAGAACTGTACACAAAAGTGAAATAAGAAGGACACACACACACACACACTCTCTCTCTCTCTTGTTGTCTCTCTCTCTCTCTCTCTCTCTCTCTCTCTCACACACACATACACACACACACACACACACACACACACACACACACACACACATACACACACACACACACACACACACACTCTCTCTCTCTCTCTCTCTCTCTCTCTCTCTCTCTCTCACACACACACACACACACACACACACACACACATACATGCAGTACATATGAAAATACAGTGAAATACAAGCTCAGAATATGATGCAAACCTGCAAAAATTAAATGTTAACGCAAATATCCTTTATGAATTTTATCCCATTTTATTAACCAATGTCTTTGCTGCTGACCTTCAATGATCCAATCCAATCACACTAATGAACAAAACTGATTTTAGATAAACATAACCTGTGTGATTCATTTTAACGAGTATTAAACTCTCTGCTCCAGCTGTCACAGTTTGGTTTTAGGTTTTGGTTTAAGTTCATGTTTTCATTTGATCCTGCCATGTGATATGTTCTGATTGGTTCCTTGGTTATGTGTTATGTGTTCATTGGTTGGATTATGTCATGTGACCCCTGCTGGTTGGGGTCCTCATGTTTCCATTGTCCTTTGTCTAGCTTTGTTCTGTGTAAGCTGCTGTTAGATGAGTTTATGTTCCTGTTCAAGTCCATGTTTATGCCAAGTCAAGTCAGGTTAAGTCAAGCCAAGTGTTCGTTTAGTTTGCATTTAGTTTTTTAAGAAACTGCACATGGGTTCTTCAACTCGCCTTCAGTGGACTCCTGTTACACCTGCGTCCTATATATATATATATATAAACACGCAAACCCAGCCCAAAAGTAACACAAAAGTAATGTAATGCATTACTTTCCAATAAAAATAACTAAGTAACACAGTTACTTTTTATGGAGTAACACAATATTGTGATGCATGCTTTTGCATGTTTTAATATGTAATTATAACAGTAGAGAAATCATTTCTGTCTCATTGTAACAATAAGTGTCAAATCCTAGACTCTCATTTTTTTAATATGTAGGAATATTTCTACACTGGGTCTATTATCTAAACAAAATA
The DNA here is from genome assembly GCF_018340385.1 of Cyprinus carpio. Taxonomy (NCBI): domain Eukaryota; kingdom Metazoa; phylum Chordata; class Actinopteri; order Cypriniformes; family Cyprinidae; genus Cyprinus; species Cyprinus carpio. The sequence goes on from NC_056573.1 coordinate 2,749,667, forward strand.
AATAAATAAATAAATAAATAAACACATAATTAAATAAATAGTTAATTTATAAATAGGTAATTAATTTTATAGAGCATTAATTTTGTTTAACAAAAACAGTGTTTATTTAATTTTTATATTTGTTTAATTTAATTCATCCATTTGTATTCCCTGACTGTACAAGGTGTGACTCATATAAACACCAATCAAAATACACTTTTCATCAATATTTAAATACATAATAAGCCAAACCTGAACAAAAACTTCATCTAAATACATTTTTACTTTGAATTGTATGTTTGTCTCCTTTACAAGACTGACTGAACAAATGGAAAAAAAGGTAAGACTTTTCTTTTATTATATTCTTCCATATTCTACAATATTCTTTTAATTCACGTTTACATGGAAAAACATTGTTAACATATAAAACAAACTCTCTAAAACTACAGTTGCTTTCAAAGATCATTTTATATTATTCTCACAATAAATAATTATCCAAAGTGCATATAATGCAATGTTACATACTCAACATTCAAAACATAAAGTGAAAAAAAACACACTATATTAACATATATTTGCTTTAACATGATCATTTTTCTGCTTTCCCTCAAAATCACATCTTGCATCCCTTTTCAATTCTGAAAAACACGTAAAACCTAAAAACAACATTTGTGACAACAATATTCACTCAATAATCTCTCATATTTCCACTCATAACTCAGATACATGTCAGTTATATCAGGTGCATTCAACAATCAGCATTCTATTGAGGAGGCATGAAAATCATAATGTTACAGCGATGGCCTTAAAAGTATTTCTATTAGTCATGTATAACAGTCAAAAGCTATGGTAACACTTTACTTAAAGCCTATATTGCATTATAAAAGTATTCATACATTGTAATACATTTTATCTTTTCATAAATAACTGTAACCCAAGTTAAAGTACATTATAATGTTTGAAGGTTTGTTTATCTTGTGTTTAACACATTAAAATGCTATCTAGTCATGGTTTCAGCTTTAATGTATTATAACTGTAGTTACAATTATTCATGAGATCATACATTACATTATAAGTTTCATTACAAGGCATAATTAATGCATTAAAACTACTTTTATAATGTTTTATATATAAAGGCTTTAAGTAACGTTACTTCATGTTATGGTTCAGATTGCTTTATGGTTCATAATTTACTTTTATAGTGTTTTATATATAAAGGCTTTAAGTAACGATATATTTCTCCTAGTGTTGAATATGTTGTTTTAATTACACAATATAATATTATAAGGGCTCATGTAGTGTGACCTCTTTTTCTTTTTTTGCATTTTGCATTTTGAAGTGAACTGCCCGATGCTTCAAAACTCATTTTGATTTCCACGTCATTTCAGAATCAGTGTATGAAATCCAAATCAGTAATATTATGAGGCCGGAGGAAGATCTGCAATATCAAATTACACCTTCACATCAAATTCTGGAATAGGATCGACTTCACACGATACATACAGCAGCTGTACTTGAAGAAATGCCATCAGTGTTAATGAGGAACATTCAGTGAAAGGACAGTGTGTCTGAATATAATGTAATGTCCAGTAATCATCATGGTTCCACAGCAGGCTTGGTCCCTGGAAATGACAACTAAAATGAATAAATCAAACACCATGTCAGAGGTCCTCAGTTCATGGGATATATTACAGTGGACTTACGTTAGCTCTCAGGTGGAGGCAGACAAGAGTTTCTGCGCGAGCGGCACATGTTTTTCTGTGAAGAAAACCAAGATACTCTTAGAAGTTCAAAGAAATCTCATAATTCACAGGTTTTGTCAGAACAATGTGAGCGCATTGCAGTGAAGTGCAGACTGTACCTTCTGATGCAGGCGGTAGTGAACGGCTGAATCCGCCAGCCAGGGGTGCTTCAGCGCTTCGGTGGCTCCGATCCTCCAGCTACACACACACAAAGATAAACCATCGGCCGTAAACAAGCTTTTAGGTTCCATGAACTACTGCCACTGTACAAGGTAGCAAAATCTTGACTGTCTAATGCACTGAGTACCTTTTATCCAGCACAAGCAGTTTGGAAATGAAATCTTTGGCTTCTTCTGAGACTTCTGAGAATTCATCCTCCTCGAAGTTCCACTGACAGGCCAAAATGTTGTTCAGCGTCTCATTGTCATCGTCGCCGAGGAAGGGTGACAAACCACTGAGCCTGGAAAATACAAGACATACACAGACCAAACTGTGTAGGACTGACTTGAACGGATTTTCACTATCGCTAGTAAATGTCACAAACAATTACAAAGAAATTGAATTAAATCAAAAACTGAAATAAAAATAGAAATAAAAAACTATATAATAATAATAATGAATACTAATAATAATTTTAAAACTAAAATTAACATAAAAACTGAACATATAAAAATTAAAGATAAGTCAAAGTAATTATACATTCTATAGGATATAAACACTGAGAAAATTCTAATTATTAAGTTTTGTTCATTTCTATTTTCTTTGTAATTATTTGTGAAATTTACTAGCACTTTCTAAGTGAAAAATTAAGTGTAAGATTTACTTTGAAAAAAAAAAAAATTTAAAAACTGCTAGTAAATGGAACAAATAGTTACAAAGAAATGGCAAGTAAAACACTGAAATAAAAAATAGAAATATTCATAAAACCATTATAAAATGACAAAAGCACAAAACGTTTTAAAACTTTAAAATTAACATGAAAATAAAAATATAAAAATAAAAACAATTAAAATATTAATAAATGTTATAATATTATATAAATACTGTACAAAATGGTGAACACTGTTAAAATTGATCTTGGAGTACATTTCACAAGAAAATACTATTTTGGTCTTTCTATATTAAAATTTCATGCTTAATGCAATATGTTACCTGATATTTTGATATAAAACACTCAGAAATTGGTAGCAAATTTTACAAATAATTACAAAGAAATGGCAAGTAATACTGAATTAAATCAAAAGCTGATATATATATATATATATATATATATTTATTTATATATATATATATTATATATATTCTTTTTTTTTTTTTTTAAAAATGATTAAAAAACTGAATATACAGTCGTGGCCAAAAGTTTTTGAGAATAGGAAATTGGAAAAGTTGCTGCTTAAGTTTTTATAATAGCAATTTGCATATACTCCAGAATGTTATGAAGAGTGATCAGATAAATTGCATAGTCCTTTTTTGCCATGAAAATTAACTTAATCCCAAAAAAAACCTTTCCACTGAATTTCATTGCTGTCATTAAAGGACCTGCTGAGATCATTTCAGTAATCATCTTGTTAACTCAGGGTGAGAATGTTGACGAGCACAAGGCTGGAGATCATTATGTCAGGCTGATTGGGTTAGAATGGCAGACTTGACATGTTAAAAGGAGGGTGATGTTTGAAATCATTTTTCTTCCATTGTTAACCATGGTGACCTGCAAAGAAATGCGTGCAGCCGTCATTGCGTTGCATAAAAATGGCTTCACAGGCAAGGATATTGTGGCTACTAAGATTGCACCTAAATCAACAATTTATAGGTTCATCAAGAACTTCAAGGAAAGAGGTTCAATTCTTGTAAAGAAAGCTTCAGGGTGTCCAAGAAAGTCCAGCAAGCGCCAGGATCGTCTCCTAAAGAGGATTCAGCTGCGGGATCGGAGTGCCACCACTGCAGAGCTTGCTAGGGAATGGCAGCAGGCAGGTGTGAGCGCATCTGCACGCACAGTGAGGCCAAGACTTTTGGAAGATGGCCTGGTGTCAAGAAGGGCAGCAAAGAAGCCACTTCTCTCCAAAAAAAAACATCAGGGACAGATTGATCTTCTGCAGAAAGTATAGTGAATGGACTGCTGAGGACTGGGGCAAAGTCATATTCTCCGATGAAGCCCCTTTCCGATTGTTTGGGGCATCTGGAAAAAGGCTTGTCCGGAGAAAAAAAGGTGAGCGCTACCATCAGTCCTGTGTCATGCCAACAGTAAAGAATCCTGACACCATTCATGTGTGGGGTTGCTTCTCATCCAAGGGAGTGGGCTCACTCACAATTCTGCCCAAAAACACAGCCATGAATAAAGAATGGTACCAAAACACCCTCCAACAGCAACTTCTTCCAACAACCCAACAACAGTTTTGGTGAAGAACAATGCATTTTCCAGCACGATGGAGCACCGTGCCATAAGGCAAAAGTGATAACTAAGTGGCTCGGGGACCAGAATGTTGAAATTTTGGGTCCATGGCCTGGAAACTCCCCAGATCTTAATCCCATTGAGAACTTGTGGTCAATCCTCAAGAGGCGGTTGGACAAACAAAAACCCACTAATTCTGACAAACTCCAAGAAGTTATTATGAAAGAATGGGTTGCTATCAGTCAGGATTTGGCCCAGAAGTTGATTGAGAGCATGCCCAGTCGAATTGCAGAGGTCCTGAAAAAGAAGGGCCAACACTGCAAATACTGACTCTTTGCATAAATGTCATGTAATTGTCGATAAAAGCCTTTGAAATGGATGAAGTGCTTGTAATTATATTTCAGTACATCACAGAAACAACTGAAACGAAGATCTAAAAGCAGTTTAGCAGCAAACTTTTTGAAAACTAATATTTATGTAATTCTCAAAACTTTTGGCCACGACTGTATATAAATAAAAACAAAGTCAAAATATTAATAAATACTACAATAGTATATAAACACTGAAAAAAAAGATGTAGGATATACTTTGAAACTATTTTCACTCAAATAGCTAATTACAAAGAAATGCCAAATAACACTGAATTAAATGTGAAAATTAGAAAGACTGGAATAGTATTTTCTTGTAAAACACTCCTATAATCGATGTTTTATTTATAACTTCAAAAAAAAACAAAAAAAAAACAATAAAAGTACAGTGTACATCAAAAAAGTCAAACGTTATTGTTAAATGTCGTATTGTTACATGTTAATTTCAGTTGAGCTAGAACATCTTCCGGTGTTGGTGTGACTCACAGCATGTACGCGATCACGCCCAGACTCCACATGTCCGTGTTGAACGACACAAAATCATAGTTGACCACCTCAGGAGAGAGAAACTCCGGCGTCCCGAAATTCACCCGCAACTTCTCTCTGGGCTGATACCTGAAGAGAACCAGCGGCTCTTAACTCAGACGCTTTCTCATTTCTGAACAAAGACATCAGTGCAGTGAGTACTTACTTCCTGGCCAGTCCGAAGTCGATGATCTTGACTTTATTTGTGACTCTGCTGACACACAGAATGTTCTCTGGCTGCAGGACACAAGAAACAGCGAGAGTTATGAAGGTTACTGTGGTTATTTGCTTTAAAACTAGAGGAATGTCGGCTGTTCTTCTCCTTTGAGGGCCACTGCCAGATCAAAGTGTTTTTATTGTGCATCACACTGGATCTCTGCTTGTACCTTTAGGTCCAGATGGAGGATGTACATTTTGTGCATGTAGCGCAAGCCTTCACAGATCTGCCTGATGAACATCACTGTGTCGAGCTCCTTCAGCTTATAGTTCTCATCGATGATTCTGTCGAAGAGTTCACCTCCATCAACACTGTTCAGAGAGATCGGCACAGAATCAGTTTAATTCACTTTGCAATCCTTACTTGTTGTTACAAGCTACTCATCATCAGAAGTATTAAGCTACTCAGTTTCTTATTATTACAATAGTAAAGTCTTTTAGTCACTTTGCAAACACATGTAGGACTATATATGTGGAATAATTAATTACTTAATAATATAAAGATTTCATTAATCACAACATAACAAACTTTGGTTTAAAAAAAGTAAATGAAATTGAAAAAAAAAAAAAAAAAAAAAAAACAATGCACATACTATTCAAGTACAAGGATAACGTCGTTCCTGGATTCGTAGGCGGCGTAGAGCTGGATCAGGTTGGCGTGGTCGAGCTGGTTCATAACCTGAATCTCATTCTTCACCACCTCCTTTCAGATAAAGCACATTAAAATATTATTTTACAAATGAGCGCTATGTGCAATCCACTGAGCCTGTAAAATACAATTTATACGCCGACACATTTGTGGCACTTTGAAACAATGATGTTAAGTCAGAAATCGCTAGTAAATTTCACAAATAATTACAAAGGAATGGCATGTAAAACACTGAATTAAAAAAAAAAAATACAAATTAAAAAAAAGAATACTAAAACTTAAATTAAAAATTATCATGAAAACAGGAATATATTAGTTTAGTAATTATATTGATAAAAGGAGTATTTATATTTATGATTGTATTGATAAATTGAATATTAAATTAAAAATTATCATGAAAACAGGAATATAAAAGTTGAGTACACACACACACACACATACTGATATAAAAGTTGAGTCAACATATTAATAAACACAGTATATATAAATATGCCAGTATAAATACATACAAAAAAACTGAAATAAGAGAAATATTTAAAAAAAAAAAATATTTATAAAAATGACAAAAGTAGAATACAAAATGTCTAAAACGTAAATTAAAAATTTACATGAAAACAGAAAATATAAAAATAAAAGTTATGTACAACTTAAAATCAAATTCCCTTTCATGTGAAAAAAAAAGCTGATTTTTATTTATTTATTTATTTATTTGTACCTTTTCTTTTTGACTCCTAGCTTTGATTATCTTGGCAGCCAAAGTAAGTCCAGAGGAATTTTCAATGCATTTATGCACCTGACCGAACCGACCTCTGCAAGGAGATAAAAGCAGTCATCAGTGACAGTTAAGACCCCTAGAAAAATCTGTGCTTTGAGAATCACATTTATCCCCCCACAACAATAAAAACAAAAGTATTTGTATTCGTAAGCCACAACAAAGGTATGTATTTTACTGCATCAAATAACAAAATGACAAACCAAGTGTCACTTACTTTAAATAAAGACAGCACAAACACACTTTTAAAGCAAAACTTTCACAAAAAGGGTTTTAAATATTTTAGACCTTCTACTAACTATAAGTAACTTTTTCAAGTACGCCCACTTATTCTACTAACCCAAACCTAACCATCTACTAACACTCTAATAACTGCTAGTTGACATGTAGTTGCAAAGTTACATATATTTAACAGAATGGCTATAGTGAAATATCAAAATAAAGTGTAACCAAGTGGAAAGTAAACACTAGTTCTGAGAAAAGATCCTGCAGCATTTGTGCGCAGATATAGACACTCTGATATTTTGTTATCTGCGATGACATTCACAAATGTCTAAGTGTGGCTTAAGTTTCCAAATACTTTTTTTCAAAGCCACGATATATATGCAAAATGACATTTTAAAAGACTTTGAGGTGCAGAGCAGGAAGGACATTAGAGACTCTGTTGTCATATTTTTCAGATAGTATTGCATTAACAACAAGAAGAACATTCCCTTTGAAGAGATGGATTAACACCTAGTGATTAGTTTCCAGCTGGCGCGGAGGTACAGTTTCACATACCCTGAAATCTTAGTGTAAAAATAACTGGCTTGACTCTGAAGTTATGACTGTACGGTTACGCAATTAGCCTTTGAGGGGATTAGCAGAAATTACACTGCCTCTAAAACATTCTGTTCTCAGCAATCGGTTCCAGAATGCAAGAAAATACTTCCACGGACCCTCCGAGAACCTCCTGTCGGTTGATAGTGTAGAAGTTGTTAATCTGGTTGGGTTTGGCAGACACCACGCGGTGACTGAAGGGGGCTACTGGAGGTGGGGTGCAATCTGTGGAGAAGATGGAGACGAAACATGAAGGTTAAGTTGACATATGTTGTGTTTTGTAAGCTGCTTCCCAAAATGGGATGCTCAACAGGCTGCTAAACTAGTTTTCAAGACACCTTTGGTCAACCAGCACTACTAACCGACTAAGGGCCAGATTTACTAACAGTCTTTTGGCATTAAAATAGGACTTTCAGGATTTACTAAAGACGTGCAGTGAAGAATTAGCACTGAACAGGAAATGTCTTAAATACTTGACAAAAAATATACATTATCATAATGTATGAATTTATTTCCAAAACTAAAATTCCCGTAACTAAATCTGGAGTGGATAGTAGGAAAATCATCATCAAGTGTGTATCATAAATGTGAACTCGCTCATGAAGATGGTTGAGAATGTCCAGAGAGTATATTTTCCAAAATATAAAGGAGTCCAAACATTTAACATGCACTGGTCAATATATGCTGTGTGTGTATGTGTGTGTGTGTGTGTGTATATATATATATATATATATATATATATATATTAGTGGTGGGCATTTGTGTGTGTTTGTGTGTGTATCTAGAAGACTTTCTGCTTAATATCTGCTAACACTTAATTTTGATGGTCCCTAAAACACATTGTCCTGACTATAAATAACTTTGCAGATACATGTCAACTTATTCTACTAATCCTAACAGTCTACTAATATTCTAATGAGAGCTAGTTGACATGTAGTTGCAAAGTTACTTATAGTAGGTAGAATCTCTAAAGTGGACTATGGAAATAATGTGTAGCTTATTACTTTTATCAATTTTACAAAGGAACCACTGGGAATCTTACCAATGAAGAAGTGATCCTTGTGATCTTCATCTTCAGCCTCATAGCACTCCTTCTTCAGTTTGCTGAAATCCAACTTGATTTCCACACCATCGGCTTTGAAAACACCACGGAGATCTTCAGGTTCCTGTGGCTCCTTCTTACTCTGGTCTTCCTCCTCCTCAACCCTGCTCTTCTTGTGGTCCTCCAAACCCAGATCTTCTTCTGTCACACGTCGTTTGCTGGTGGTAGTCACGTCATCTGTCTGCTCAGACTCAATGCTGAAACAACCAAAACAGAACAGAGGTTGAAGACAGAAAACAAAACAAAACCATAGCTCAAATCTTATTTGCAAGAGCATCAGTGACATTGGGTGATGGGATCTGGCTCACAGTTAGCCTTTCATTCACCTCCGAGGTATTCAAGGTTCAAGGCTAGGCTTTGTGCAGGCCAGACAAGTTCTTGACTCACTAAACCATCTCTATATGGAAAACACTTTGAGTCATAGTCATGCCAGAATAGAAAAGGGCTGCCACAAAATTGGAATCTAAGAATTCTCTAGAATGCTGTAAAGTTGAGGCTTGTCATTAATGGAACTGGACTAGCCAAAGCCACCAATTAGTGGATGGGGTCCACATACTTTTGATCATTTTGTCCATGACATGGAAACCCCATCAGATTCACGACTCACCTTTGCACTGAGTTCTCAATTGGTGTAGGAGGCTCTGTATCAGGAATGCTGGGTTCTGAAGGACCATCAGTAATTGTCTGGTCCTCCGTTCCCTCTATCTCCTGATCTTTGAGTATGTCTGTGGTCTTTAGGGGCAGCTCCTTAGTCTCTTCTTCCACTAATTTAGGTGTTTCAGCTTGGACCTCCTCTATCTTCGGCTCTGCGTCTTTCATCTCATCTTCTTTCAGCTCCAGAGGTACCTCATTCTCTTCTATCGAGCTCTTCTCTTGCTCAGGTTCAACTGGCTTGGCTTCCTCAAGGATAAGGTCCTGCTGAAGTGGAGTAACCAATCCATCCTCGGATTTCTGCATGCCCTTTTCCAGAGGTTGGGATGCTTCAGTGCGTTCTGCATTCTCTTGATTTAGTTTCTGAACCTCTTCAAGCAACAGTGCCTGCTTCTTCAAAGAGATTGTATCTACTGCAATATAAACATAATAAAGAAAAAGACTAGATGTGAATGCAAAGTATATCAATGTATTGTTTGGATTATGCATACAAATACAGAATAGTTGATGTGATTTAAATGATTTTTGCATCATGTACATGTCATTAGGGTTTCAGCTCTGCCAGCCCAAGCTTTTTGTCTGGACGGTGTTAAATGTAAGTGTCATGTTTTAATTGCATTTTCTTTACCAGTTGAATCGGGTGGTTTCTTCTTCGCCTGTGCTTTGAGGCCTTTGAGGCTCAGACGAAACTTCCCATCTTTAACTTTGTGATCTCTTAGCTTCGGAGCAAAAAGAACATATAGCAAAGACAAAAGATGAAAGAAGTAGTTTAAAGTGCAAAAATGGTATTTGTGTTCCTCTGCAACAAAGTAAACTCAAAAACTGTAATATGTGCAGTGAATTTGTGCAATTCTTCCAGGGTCGCTAAAAGTAACATCACAATTCGTGTAAAATGCACAAACCTATAAAGTTAGCACAATGAAGCAAGGAGATGTTTTGATCCAAGATGCTTGAGCTTGAAAGACTGTTATGGACACAAAATGAGTGGGATGGGTTGTTAGGAAGCACAATTAGTCTGGGAATAGTTGTAGGCAAGTGTTAGGGCATAAAAGTGCTGGTCTCCATTTGATTGCCATATGAAATACAAATAAGGCAATTTAATGCACAAATGACATGGCTTCCCTAATGTGACACCATCAGTTGAAGTCTTTCCCTTACATAGCCTGGTGGATGATGTGTGGGGATCTACAATAACACAACACATGCCATTTTGAAGGGCAAACAGTTGGGGGTGTGAAACTATAGCCCAACACATAATTCTAGGTGACTTCATCTATTTCCTTTTTCCAAGTCAATGTTCTACTTTCCAAGTGATTTAAATCATGATGACGCCACAAGGAAGAAACTAAGAAGACCAATTTAGTGACTGGTGTTTTGGCTAAGTGAGTGTCGACCTTTTGAAGACCCTCAAATTGGCACCATACCTTCTATCACTACTTGAGAAAGTTTCCATGCAATGAACGGAACATTTTGAATCATAACATCGCTTTTTTCATTCATTGTCTTCACAAAATGCCAGTGCACTGTTTCACCTGGATGTACATACTCTGATGATCAAGCATTGATCATCATTAACTCACCTTCATAGTGACAGGCTCATTGTTATCTGAGGTCTGGCATTTGCTGATCAGTTTGATTTTACTGTCCTTGGACCTGAGGGCCGAAGTCGCTTTGGTCTTCCGGGAAGCCGGCCCTTTGAACAAAATATCAATGATTTTGGAAGTTTTCACAGTTTCTCCAATAAAGCTGACCACTTGCTGAATGCTCATCACCAGACTTTCCATTCCCTCCAGCTTTTGGGTTTGCTGCTCTGAGCGTTGATTTACTGCCAACATGATGCTGTTCATTTCTTGGCACATCTCCTTCATCTCATTGGCCGGGCCTGTATGGATAACCGGAGGAAAATGGATCTCTTCCTTTTCCACTTTCAGAGTTTCAACGTCCTTCTCAATTCCACCAATGTCCTGAGACATGCCGTCGAGTCGGCTGAGCACTTTTTCTTGGATACTTATGAGCCTGTCCATTTTGCTGCTCAAGGTATCAATCCTAACCTGGAGCAGGTCAATACCTGTGCTAGAGTTAGCAGAACTCATGGTCTTAACTAAAACCAACTAGACTTGTGGACAAACTTCCAGAGATTCACCTGCAGAGGATGTAGCTGGGCATTCAAAAAGGCATTGATAATCCAATAATAAGCCGAGCGGAAAACTCATAAAAGACCGTATCCGGACAAACACAAGACATTTTAAATCCCCCCAAAACAAGTTGATCCGTCAATCTCTTCCTCTCCATTGAACACTATATGGACCTCTACAAAGTGGAGGTCAGACTAAGAATGGAATGAGCCGGTCTCAGTAAATGTAACTGGTATGGGGGGTTTTACGTCAGCAGGTCCCAGGGAGGGGCTATGTTTGGCTCAGGAATTGCTGTGTGATATGTGAGAAACTTTAGGTGCTAAAGCCATGTCAGATGCCTCCCTACCAGGTGTCAGAGGGGCCCTGGAGACACCCAGTTTCCAGAACGGCCTGCTCAGAAAATGAATGGAAAGAAACTTGAGTACTGACTTCTCTTTCACCTTGAGAGGTTCAATCAGAGACGTCATGCTATTTAAGATTTCACATTAATAGAACTTGCCAGGAATTCCAAGGGCTCGAATTCAGAAGGAATGAAGCCAGGAGTTGGGGAAGCCAAGAGCATATGAAGAGGTCAATTAAAAAATGATAGGGAAAACTGAAGAAAAATAGGGTGATGACATGGCGATGGAACTAAAATATGAGATGAGGAAAAATGCTTTTGTTTTCTCGCAAAGTATTGCGTTCCCCCGAGAAACTTTGCATTCTCTCACAAAAGTACAGTTTTTCCCTACAAAACATTGCCTTCTCTTGCAAAAATTTGCATTTTCTCACAAAAGTGTTGCAGTCATCCAAAAAAAAGTTCTCTCACAAAGCATTTGCATTCTCTTGCCCAACAATTGTGTTCTCCTGAAAAACACTGCATTCTTTTCACAAAACACTTACACTCTCTCAACATTTTTCACAGTTCTCTCACAAAAGTAATGCATTCCCCCAAGAAATGCTGCATTATCTCGCAAGACATTTATGTTCTCACCCAAAGCATTTGGATTTGCTTGCACAAGTAGTCCATTCCCCAAGAAACTTTGCTTTTGCTCACAAAAGCATTGAAATTAATAAAAAAAAAAGAAATTTGAATAAAATGTCCCTCTCACCACATATTATTTCCATCACAAAAGTTTCCTTCCCATATCTTTTTTATTTTTACTTTTTACCATAACCATGTCCTTTTTAGGGGCTCCAAACAAAACAACCTAATCTGAGGCTGTATTTATTAATAAATAAGATTATGTTTCTTCTGATGTACAAACATCCTGGCAGATGATGGCACACTACTACTGGAAAAAAGGGGCCTGTGGACCCTCTCTCAACTAAGCTAGTGTCAGTGTTCTAAATGCTTCACACTCTCCAGTCCTCTAAAAAGCTCACTCATCCACAGATAAGATAGATACGGATCAATTTTAATTTAGAGGATGAAATGTGAAGCCCCCCTTCACCCTCCCCACCTCTACCCTATAATACAGGTCACTTGACCTAGTTTAGATTACCATAAATGGTTTTTGAGTTCACAGTCATAATGTTGTTCTTGAAACGTATCGAATATCCTCTTAAATTACATATTTCTCAGATTTAAGTCTCATGCTGCAAACCCAGATGTCTTCTCCCAGAATAGCATTAAAGGCGCTACTCCAACACTACAGTCATCATCTCATAGTCACAGGCATAATTTGACTTATAGATGGCACCAGCGGAGATATATATATATATATATATATATATATATATAGACTTTTATTGTTTTTAAATGAAGCTAATTCTAAATACTACAAACTTACCATTTTTACCAGATATTATATTTTTTTTTTTTGTGTTTTTTTATTATGTATATATAAATACACACACATAAAGTATATATTTAGAAAAATATTTACATGTATATACTTTTATATATTTATATTATTATATTTTATATTATATATAAATATATTTATTATATAAACATAACATATTCGTCTTAAATATATACATGCATGTGTGTGTATTTATATATACATAATAAATATACACAGTATAATGAATTTTTTTGTGTTTATATAAATTTTATTTTGGATGCGATTAATCGTGATTAATCATTTGACAGCACTAATATATATATATATATTATACACACATATATTATGTAAACAAAACTTTTATTTTGGATGCGATTGTTTGTAGAGAAGCAGACCTCTGTTGTTTGTTTTCACAATACTCTGGCACTGGACATCTGACACTGATGCTGCTGTGAAAAGTGGGACCTCATTCACATCAGGGTGTGTATCACCTGTCCCAGGACACCAACAGATGACAGAGTAGAAATGTAGACGGCGGTCATTACATGTTGTCTAAGACTAAATAGATACTCTGTGACAAGTCAGCACAAATGTGTTCAGGGACACCTCAAGAAATCAAACCGCCATCAACAGACATCTGCTTTATAAAAATGATTAGATGAATGCATCCTCAAATATAAACCTGGAAATATGAACATACTACCACTGAAAGACTTAATTATTATTATTATTTGGGACACCTCAAGAGACACTGTGTTTTTTTTTAAATGGGGGGGGGGGGGTGATTTATTCGTTTATAGTAATTTCCCCTCCATAAAATAATGTAAGGAAATGCACATAATAATAATAGGCTTCATTTTCTTTTAGTTGCAAGCAATATATATATATATATATATATATATATATATATATATATATATATATATATATATATATATATATATATATATATTATATTTATATAATTTTATTAATTAAAATGATAAAATATACATTATATATACATGATTTGAATGACATTATTGATGTAATTGTATACAGAGTGTGTCCTCTACATACACCTCTGTTGCAGTGTGAGTTTGAGTGACAGCAAAGTATTCGATATGTCAGCCCATCAGCATATCCAAGAAAAACACATCAGCTCTCTTAGCCAGAGTATAAATTTGGACAGTCGGAGTCAGAGTAACACAAGACACCAGAGGAGGCCCATACCATTTCAAGACAACAAAACCGTCTGGCTGTGGAGTAAACAGGAGCTAGCAGAATAGCTCTCTTGAGTTTATATTACTAGCAGTTTACAATGAAACCTGATAGATGGGAGGTAATACAGCCGTACTGAGTATTAGGCCAAGTTTTACTGCACCGTGCTACGGTGAGCAAGTGACAAACACGTGGAAAAGAAGCTGCACAGCTGCCCAAGCTGACATACACCGCATTCAGACCATTCATGAGCTGATAGGAAAGCTAAATAACACATGTTGTGCCATAATGAATATGCAACCAGAGATTGAAGCATAACGTTTCATCTCTTGGACAAGGTGGGACAAATGTTTTGAGGCCTGAACTAGTTTAATGCACAGACTGAAGTTCCCAATTACCAAAAGTTGGGCACAACAATCCAGTGGAAACTTGGGTTCAAGTATCTGTTTCTGTTCCTGATGTCATCTATCAAGAAAAATCAATGCTAAATGTCTTTTTACTCATTCTCAGGACATCCAAGATGTAGATGAGTTGGAAAAATGTAGCATTGCATCACTTGCTCAACAATGGATGCTCTGCAGTGAATGGGTGCCGTCAGAATGAGAGTCCAAACAGCTGATAAAAACATCACAATAATCCACAAGTAATCCACAGCACTCCAGTCCATCAGTTAACATCTGGAGAATTGAAACGTTGTGTTTGTAAGAAACAAATCCATCATTAAGGCTGAATCAGGAGAAAAATCTGCACAGATCAAGCACCGTTAACAAGCCAAAACAGCTCTAAACAAATATGTGGCTGGATTTTGATGTGAGAGACAACAGTAGATGGACTTTTTCACCAGAGGAAGTGTTATTATGGATTATGGACTACTGTTAAAAACATTTTTATGATGGATTTGTTTCAGCTTTTGTCTTCTCCAGATGTGAACTGATGGACTGGAGTGGATGATTGTGATGTTTTTATCAGCTGTTTGGACTCTCATTCTGACGGCACCCATTCACTGCAGAGCATACATTGCTGAGACACTGATGCAATGACACAATTCTCCAAATCTGATGAAGAAACAGATTAATCTTCATCTTGGATGGTCTGAGGATGAGCACATTTTCAGCAAATTTAAAGTTTTGGCTGAATTTTTACTTTAGCATTATTGTTCTGACTATACACTTATTCAATGCACTGTAGAACACAATAAAACACGATTTACAGTATATTTTTAATTAAAGGATCCAATGTATTGCAACTTATTCAATGCACTGTAGAAACACAATAAAACACGATTTACAGTATATTTTTGATTAAAGGATCCAATGTCGGACTAATAAAATCTGATTTATGAATTACAGATAGTTCCAAAGATGGATGAAGATGGACATATAAACACAGAGAGTGTTTGAGTTATGTTTTTAATTGGGGGATCCATTGTGTTGGGTTGCCTTGCCCCCCTTGCTCCCCCGTCCAGCCAGAACAGTTTGTCCCAGGACATTTGGGGGTGGTTTGCGACCCCCTGGCCTGCGGTTCCAGTATCATTTTGCTTGAGTACCAGCCAACTTTCCGAGACATGACGCGTGCAGAGGCTTTGCAACACAAGAACTGCGAGCAGTGCTGGTGTAATGCTCTGACCCTCATGCGGATACAGTACACATACAACCTCTGTATGCTTTCTGTAGTGGAAGAATAAATGTCTGAAGAAAATTAAAAATTACTTTTGCATGCCATCACATCCTTTGAAAAGCATTGGAGTTAAATAACTAATGTCAACTTTTTCGGCTTTGGCATGTTTGTACTGTCCTGATTTGAAGTGGATTCTTTACAGCAGAAAACAAATCTAACATTTGGATGAATAAGCCCAAGATTTGATGAATAGCTAAAGTAAGGATCACAAACGGCTTGTAACTGCATTGCACTACAAACAGTATGTAATGATTATGAATATTATATATTATCAGTCTGGTCATTTATTGCTGCAACTTTCCAGTTCATATTGGATTTATTTTTTATTTCGAAAGCTTTACTAAAACTTAATCTCAACAAAATCTGAAATAGATGCAACCACAAACGAACCAACATAATTCAATGCATTAATGCAAAGAAACCTATGGACAAATACAAAAATATAGACCTAGAAGAAGATGTTGTCAGTGACTGTTGATCCCATGAGAGCTTATCATAGCAGCTGAGTAACTGACTATGAAACGGTTTCCTGGTGAACTAATAAAAACCTGTGTACTTTGACTCCTGGAAGCTGCATATTGCTAACTCTTGCCATTTTGCCATGTTGTTTTATAATCCAAGAATTACCAAGTTCACAATAAAGCCCTGCAAAATGGCATACAAAAGGATGAGATCTACAGAAAGGTCAACATCTTTGTTGAGTTCCTTTGAATAAAAGTATCTTCTAACTGGTTTCTGCAGGTCCACAAATTAAGGCCTAAAAAGGTCTTAAATCTGAGCAGAAAGTCTTAAATTCATAAAGTTAATAAAAAAAATATATATATATTATTTTTGTTTTGTTTTCCAATGCAAATATCTAAACATTCTTACCGCAGAATACATTTACTTGAGATGCAAAATGAACATATGAAATCTTGTTTTCTGAGAAACTGAACAGAATGAAATGAGTCTATTCTTAAAATAAGAACAAACATCAATAAGGAATGAAATGGTGAATGCGGAACAATGTGGAATGAAAACTTGTTTTCCCTTTGAATTAAGTTGATTTTTCTGAGCCCACTGGCAGATGTTTGTTCTTGTTTTAATCATAAACACACTTCATTTTGATCAATTTCTCAGAAAAACATATCATTTTGCTGTATGTATCTTGATTTAAGAATCTTTAGACATTTGCACTGGAAAACAAGACAGAAACTACTGAGGAAAAACATTGCTTTGTTGCAGTGTGATAAGAAGGTATAGTAAAAGTTATTTCCATATTCTAGTTGTTGGAAGCAGAGCTAATCAAGCTATACTTTGTTGTTGTTGTTTTTTACCTTTACCATTACCATATTGATGTATTGTGTTCCATTCAGTTTATTCCTTTACCTGGTCTTTACTAGTCTTAAATTTACCATCTTAAAACCCACAGAAACCTTTAACTGGCTAAATGTAAAACAACCTTTGTTAACCATACTGTAAATACTGTGGAATGTTGCAACTGTGACTCAGTGGTTCTGTAAATGTATATATTTAGTGATGGATGGTGCATCTGTTTGTGAGCATCAGTCTATTTCAAATCCAGCCTCGTGACAAACACATATGGGCCGCTCGTCTCATTCATCTGAGGCGCAGACAGGAAACATACAGACTGTGTGGCGGCACCGAATCACCTGACACTTTAATAATAGAAACAAAGAGCACATAGTTCAGCCTTACATTGGTGGAGAAAAAAAAATACAAATGCATTCACAAAGCAAGCCAAATAGGACCACAAAATTAACTCAGAACAAATCATGAAAACAGTCAAACATTAATCAAGTTTCTGGTAATTCATACAATACACAAAAGTAAGGTACGTTCAAGAAATGAACTCAAATATCACTTGAGTAGGCACAGAAAGTACTCAGTAACTGTTTACTGATTGAGCCTGATGTTGAATGATGACTGTGCTTGACATGAAGGCACTAATAAATGGACTCTCAGATACTCAGATCTCAAAGATCATTGGATTATACATGATTCCAGTTCATAGTGTTGTGTAATAAGAGACTAATCAAATCTCAGCACATGGCATTTGTCAACATGTAAAGACTGAATGCTGCATGACTCACTGCGTCAGGTGCTGACAACATCTTTACGTTACTGCTGCTCAGCTCTCAATCTGCCAGACAGGTGAATGGGTTTGTGACTATTATGCATCAGGTGTGATGAAGTGGCATGAAGTGTTACATCACTTTAGTGTGCACTGCCAAAGCTTGCATTGTTTCCATAGGCATGACAACACTCGGTGCTTTAATATAGTAGTGCATCAGTTAGAAAAGTTTAGTGTTTGCTAATAAACAGATGTGGTAAAAGTTTATTATAAATCAACAAATAATCAAGTCTGTTCTTGTCAAATTTAATTGCATGCATTAAACATGTCTATAAATGTCTTGTTTATCAGTCAAATTTTAGTGCATCTCAGAACAGGCATGAAGTGATGCACAATGTTTTCAAAGCAGGGTTACAAACTCATTGAAAGGAACAAACCAGCTGCAAACTTGAGCAAGCATTGAATTTGTAACAATACAGCTGTCAGGTTGAATACTCCGATAATGACTCTCTTAAGCAGCTGCAAATGCATCAGTTTGTCACTTGTCACTTTCTGTCTTTTTTTAATTGCTTCTTTCATAAAACCACAAATTGTTCTTCTTACCACTTTCCAGCTTTCATAGTTTGTCATCAGTGGTTAAAACAACATTTACCTGTTCACTGGCTGAAGCGGATGATCTGAATTTCCTCCGGTATGAGAGTAAGTCCCAGATTATGTGCCAGAGATATGATGCCATAAGACAAACACTGCCAACAATCCAAATATATCTGCCCTTGAAGAAACAATCCATTGTCACTGACTACTTCTTATGGTTTCTCTAGACTGTTATGGGAAACTCTGTGCACAGAACTGCATCTTGCATTCTCAAACCCCCTCCTTTTGTGACCACTGGAAGGATTGAAGGGACGAACCCATCTGTCTCCAGCGAAACGGAAGGGACAGGTGTGGAGATAAGGCTGTTTGAATGGGCTGCTCTCTTTGCATTCTCACTCACCATCCTTGTGATCTCTAAACAACTGTTATGCAATGAACTCATGCTAGATGAGGCAGCCAGTTTCCTTCACTTCAGAGGCCAATGCAACTGTTAAAGGGGCTATATGTAAGAATGTTCATGTATGAATCGCTTTGTGTTGCCAATCTGTGAACAGCTTGTAGCGAAACAAAACCTTCAAAAAAGTATCTTGTATTTTAAATACGTATTTTAAATACACGTATCTGAAATACTGCCCATCCCTGCTGGGTAGTAACCGATTACCACCACATAATTGTATTGTATATAATTGTATTTTGAAGCAATGTATCACTTCTCTCACATGAGCAGATTAGTGCTACTGGATCTTAGTGCTCCGTTTGACACAATCGACCACAACATTCTTTTGAGTAGACTACAAAATTATGATGGCATTAGTGGAATTGCATTGTCATGGTTCAAATCTTACTTATCTGACCGTCATCAATTCGTAGCCATTAAATGGCGAAATGATATATTGGTCACAAGTACAGTATGGAGTGCCACAAGGCTCAGTACTAGGACTGTTGCTTTTCACACTTTGCATGTTACCCTTGGCAGATATCATCAAGAAACATGTAGTTAGCTTTCACTGTTCTTCGCGGCCCGATGAAACCTACAAATTTGCAAAACTAACGGAATGCATAGTTGATATAAAAAAACTGGATGACTAGTAATTTCCTACTGCTAAATTCAGAAAGAAACGGAGGTTAATTATTATAACAAAAACCTCTGCATGTGATAATCTAAAAAACTGTCTAACACTTGATAGCTGCTCTGTTAATTCCTCGTCATCAGTTAGGAACCTAGGTGTGCTATTTGATAGCAATCTTTTCTTTGAAAACCATGTTTCTAGCATTTGTAAAATGACATTTTTCCATCTTGCTTTATTGGGTGATTGCTCTGTGCGCCTAATGAACAAAACTCCAGCTGGTCCAAAATGCAGCCGCAGCTAGAGTTCTTACTAGAACCAGGAAGAACGACCACATTAGCCAGATTCTGTAAACTCTGCACTGGCGCCCTATTGTACAATGAATACATTTTAAAATCTTGCTAATTACTTATAAAGCCCTGAATGGTTTAGCTCCTCAGTACTTGAGCAAGCTCTTCTCTTCTCTTCTAGATGACCTCTACAGCCCTGAATGTCAGTGGAAACCAGGACAACTGCACAATGAGTCCTCTTAGGGGGTTAGAATTCCAGGAAACGTGAGCAGAGGGTGGATGGAGGTGGAGAGCATGACGGAGGTGTGACAGCTGTAGTACATTGATGACGCATTGATATCTCCAATTTATTCATGAGACTGCATGGATCATGACAGTGCGTGGTGCTTTCCTATGACAGACACTTCATACTGTAAGATCACAAACAGTAGCTGAAGGTGGCAAGTGAGTGTAATTGTTGCTATAGTGCAAGAGAAAACACAGTCTGGACCAGATATATATGGGCAGTCATCAGATTTAATTAAAGACCAAGTCATCAGAAAGTACAACGCAAATTGTCATTTTCTGTCATTGTTCTACAATGCATTAGTACTGTATGATGACCTACAAATCATCTCTAATTTTCATTGCAACCTGTTTAATATCTGTGTTGTTATTTGGATTGGAAGCTCACTCTTTAAAAACAAACAAACAAACAATAGATGCATTACACTTATGAATAGTTGATTTCCTTGTATTCACTTTTAGCTTTATGTGTTTCACACAGCACAACCCCACCACTAGATGACAGCATTCTACCATGATTTATCACCATGGAACCAAGGTTTGAGAGAGAGACCTCAAACTTTACCAGTAAATGCACATTTATGGATTGGCAGTCAGAAACTAGAAGCTTCAAACCAGCAACCTTGCTGTTAACAGTGCCATGCTTTAGCACTGGGGTGTCAAACTTAATTCCTGGAGGGCCAAAGCCCTGCAGAGATTAGATTTAACCCTAATTAAACACACCTGATCCTATTAAGTCCTTTAGGCTTATTTGAAAACTATATGTGTTGGAGGAGTCTAGAGTCTAGAGTCTCTCCAGATTGTGGAAAACAATGTTTTTTTTTTTTTTTTTATTACACAACTTCAATACCAAATAAAGAAATTTGAAAGCATTCATCATCATGTATTATTTATCTTTTTCTTGGACCAAGTTTTTTGGGTTTACCTTAAATGTAAACCATTATTATACACTTTCTGTTATTCATCAAGGTTGACAAATACTCCATGCAAAAAGCAGTCATGCAGAACTTAGGCTAGTTCATAAGCTTGTGGTTATTAAAGGAATAGTTCACCCCCCCCCCCACAAAGAAAAAATAAAAAATAAAAAAAAATAATTATGTTTATCTGCTTACCCCCCAGGACATCCAAGATGTAGGTGACTTTGTTTCTTCAGTAGAACACAAATTATGATTTTTAGCTCCAGTTGTTGCAGTCTCTCAATCGTACAATGCATGGCAAATGGTAACAAAATCTATGAATAACCTGTAAAGTGTAAAAAAAAAAAAAAAAAAAAATGATGTGTAAAGATTTTGTAAAAATTTTGTAACCATTACCAAGCATTGTACAGCTGAGATACTGCGACGACTGGAGCTAAAAGTCATAATTTGTGTTCTACTGAAGAAACAAAGTCACCTACATCTTGGATGCCCTGGGAGTAAGCAGATAAACATCAAATTTTCATTTTTGGGTGAACTATCCCTTTAAAACATGACATTACATGCAGCACTTCTAATTTTAAAACCTGTGACACAGTCTTTATACATAATCTTTATATACTGCTCCACTTGACATCTAAACCTAGTTATTTTAAGTATGCTGTATTAAGTTTCAGTTAGTCGTAAGCTGTGTATGTTTGATTCAATAAAAATAATCAACTCAATAGAATCATTCCTTCTGGAAATCGGACTCTACTTTTGCACTTCGTGTTTACAGTTCATTCAAAGGAATCGGTTCATATGAATCATTCCATTATGAATCGATGTAGACTTCTGCCGAATCGGAGGCCGTGCTGTCTGTCTTTCTCGCTGTAGTTTTGCAGTAGTGCAGGAAACTCTGACAGAATCTTTTTTGTTAGTTTGTCCTGTCTTTAGTTATATTCCTGCAATCAGTTTCACAGAGGATGAATTGCTGGACATTCGGCACCACACATCTCCCGATATATTACCGGTTTTCGACTATTCTGATGTTTTTCTGGACATTTTCGTTGGTGGAGCAGCTGCGCTGATCACGCACTTCAGGATACGAAGATGGGGAAAAAGAGCTGGGGTGCTTGTGAAACTCAGAAAATGTGGATTTTGAACGCCGTTGCCTAGCATCCATCTGGCAAATCTCCGCTCTCTACCCAACAAAACGGACGAACTCCTTCTGCTCTCCCGGACAAATAAGGATTTCTCACACTCTGCTGCTCTGTGTTTCACGGAAACTTGGCTAAACGACGCCATTCCAGACAGCATGCTCCATCTGCCGGGCTTTCAGCTCTTCAGAGCAGACCGCAACGCAGAATCAACGGGGATATTGTGCAGCGGCGGGACATGCTTTTACATCAACAAAAGGTGGAGTACAGATGTAACAGTGATAAAGAAGATGTGCTGTTCAGATCTAGAAACACTCTTCATTAACTGCAAGCCATTCTATTTGCCACGCGAGTTTCACTCATTCATTCTGGTGAGTGTTTACATCCCTCCCCAAGCGCACGTGAGCCTGGCTTTATAGAAACTCGTTGATCAGATCACAGAGACAGAACAACAACACCCAGACTCTGTTTTAATCATTCTTGGAGACTTTAATAAGGCAAATCACTCCCGTGAATTGCCAAAATACAGACAGCACATCACATGTCCCACCAGAGACAGTAATATATTGGATCACTGTTACAACACAAAGGATGCATATCAGTCTGTTCCATGAGCAGCTTTGGGCCGCTCTGATCACTGTTTGGTTCATCTTATACCGACCTATAAGCATAAACTAAAATCAGCTAAACCTTTTTAAAGGACTGTAAAAAGATGGACTAATGAAGCAGAGCAGGATTTACAATCTTGTTTTGACCTCACTGAATGGAGTGTTTCTGAAGCTGCTGCCACCGATCTGGATGAGCTCACAGAGACTGTAACATCTTATATCAGTTTCTGTGAGGATATCTGTATTCCTACCAGGACTCATCTAACTTACAAAAATGACAAACTGTAGTTCACTGCAAAACTCAGACAGCTCTGTCAGGCCAAAGAAGATGCTTACAGGAAGGGGGACAATGTCTTGTATAAACAGGCTAAATACACAATGGAAAAGGAGATGAGAGTGGCAAAGAGGAATTATTCTGAAAAAATAAGGACTCAGTTCACTTCCAGCGACTCAGCATCAGTGTGGAAAAGTCTGAAGGAGATCACCAAATACAAGACACTATCCCCCAGCACTGTGGAGAATCAACAACTGGCAGACGATCTGAACGAGTTTACTGCAGGTTTGAAAGAACACCCATCACCTGCCCTGAACACCTCTCCACACAACTGTTCACACCATTTACACCTCTTGCAACCAGCCCTGAACACCTCTCCAAACAACCGCTCACACCATTCACACCTCCTGCAACCCCCCTCTCCCCCACACCTGCAATTCAGATCAGCAAAGAGGAGGTGCGCCAGGTCTTCCGGAAGCAGAAAAGGAAAAAAGCACCAGGCCCAGATTGTTACATCAGTCTGTCTGAAATCCTGTGCTGACCAGCTGGCCCCCATCTTCACACAGATCTTCAACAGATCACTGGAGCTGTGCGAAGTCCCTTCATGCTTCAAACGCTCCACCACCATCCCCATCCCAAAAAAATCCAAAATTGTAGGACTAAATGACTACATGCCTGTGAATCTAACATCTGTGGTCATGAAGTCATTTGAAAAACTGGTGCTAGCCCACCTGAAGGACATCACTGGACCCTTACTGGATCCTCTTCAGTTTGCCTACAGAGCAAACAGGTCTGTGGACGATGCAGTAAACATTGGACTGCAGACCAGGGACTTATGTGAGGATCCTGTTTGTGGACTTCAGCTCGGCCTTTAACACTATTATCCCAAACCTTCTCCTGCCCAAACTAACTCAGTTCTCTGTGCCCACCTCCATCTGTCAGTTGATCAAAAGCTTCCTGACATACAGGCAGCTGCTAGTGAGGTTGGGAAAATACGCATCCAGCATCCGTATAATCAGCACTGGAGCTCCTCAGGGCTGCTTTCTCTCCCCACTGCTGTTCTCCCTGTACACCAACGACTGCCCATCTAATGATCCCTCTGTCAAGCTCCTGAAGTTTGCAGATGACACCACAGTCATTGGCCTCATTCAGGATGGTGACGAGTCTGCTTGCAGACAGGAGGTTAAAGATCTGGCTGTCTGGTGCAGTCTCAACAACCTGGAGCTCAACACACTCAAAACAGTGGAGATGATAGTGGACTTCAGGAGAAACCCCCCTGCACTCCCCCCACTCACCATCATGAACAGCACTGTGACTGCAGTGTTGTCATTCAGGTTCTTGGGCACCACAATCTCTCAGGACCTGAAGTAGGACATTCACATTGACTCCATTGTGAAAAAGGCCCAGCAGAGGTTGTACTTCCTTCACCAGCTGAGGAAATTCAACCTACCACAAGAGCTGCTGCCATCATTGAATCCGTCCTCTGCACTTCAGTAACTGTCTGGCTCAGCTCAGCTACCAAATCTGACATCAGAAGACTACAGAGGGTAGTCTGGACTGCTGAGCGAATCATTGGTACAACCCTCCCTTCTATTCAAGAACTGTACTTATCCAGAGTGAGCAAAAGGGCTGGCAAAATCACTCTGGACCCCTCTCATTCAGCACATTTCCTCTTTGAACTGTTGCCATCTAGTCGATGCTACAGAGCTCTGATCACCAGAACGACCAGACACAGGAACAGTTTCTTCCCCCAGGCAATCCATCTAATGAACACTTGACAATAACTGTGGAACACACATACTTAGTCTACACTTTAAATTTGCACATAATATACCTGTACATACAAAACTGCCCATTGTAATATGCCTGCACATACAATTGTCAATTTGTATATTGTTATTCCTTACCTACTTAGTTGTATTTTTTATTCTTTTATTATGTTTTTTGTTCTGTTGCTGTCATTCTGTTGCACTGCGGAAGCTTCTGTCACGAAAACAAATTCCTTGTATGTGTAAACATAACTGGCAATAAAGCTCATTCTGATTCTGATTCAGTTTAATTGATTCAGAAAGTTTGGGCTGATCGAGCAAGGTTAGAAGTTCAGGTGTTCACAACTTTGCTGTCAGTAATACACGTCATAAGCTCTCAGAAGAGCTCTTTTTCTGCATGTGGTTAAATAAGAGTCAGTAAGAGCTTCATAAATAAACATGTGACAATTGCAGAGCATGTGTCGGATTGTATTAAAAAATGTGTCCGGTTTGCGAGGGTGACCACCATCTTCACCAAGACAAACCCTTGGCAGAAGTCTTGTGACCCAGCACTCTGGAGGAGTATTTGGGCCAGAATAAACTGATTGGAGAGCAGACCCTGCTCAGATCCCTGCTGCAGTCACAGGGGATCCCCTCTCTGATACTTTGGGGGCCATCAGGCTTTTGGAAGGTCTCTGGTTTGAAGTTAGTTCACTTATTTTCACTAGATACCTTCAAGCCTTGTGTTAAAGGATTCCAAAAAAAAAAAAAAGGTATAGTTCAACTTCAATTGCTGGTCCCCATTGACGTCCATAGTATCGAGAAAGAGTGGAAAAAAAAAAAAAAAAAAACCTTTGCAATTCATTGGGGACCAGCAACTCAAAGTGAACTATCCGTTCAAGTCGCAAAGTAATTGAGGTTTCTGATGAAAACATTCCAGGATTTTTCTCCATATAATGGACTTCAATGGGGATCAAGGGGCTAAAGGTCCAAACTGCAGTTTCAGTGCAGCTTCAAAGGGGTCTACACGATCCCAGCCGAGGAATAAGAGTCTTATCTAGTGAAACAATCAGAATTTTTAGCATTAAAAATATGCTATTAAAAAAAAAAAAAAAAAAAAAAACCCTGTGGAGCTTAATTGATGATTAATTTTAGCCCCAATTCTGCACTTTTGTGAGTTCCCTGGCTAAACATTTATTGATTGATTATTTAATTTAATTTAATTTCTGATGGAAGATACAATATACACTCACCGGCCACTATATTAGGTACACCTGTTCAATTGCTTGGTAACACAAATTGCTAATCAGCCAATCACATGGCAGCAACTCAATGCATTTAGGCAGCTAGATGTGGTTAAGACGACTTGCTGAAGTTCAAACCGAGCATCAGAATGGGGAAGAAACGGGATTTAAGTGACTTTGAACATGGAATTGTTTGTTGAGTTTTCAAAAAATGCCGATCTACTGGGATTTTCACACACAACCATCTCTAGGATTTACAGAGAATGGTCTGAAAAAGAGAAAATATCCAGTGAGCGGCATTTGTGTAGACGAAAATGCCTTGTTGATGTCAGAGGTCAGAGGAGAATGGGCAGACTGGTTAGAGATGATAGAAAGGCAACAGTAACTCAAATAAGCACTCATTACAACCAAGGTATGCAGGACAGCATCTCTGAACACACAACATGTCCAACCCTGAAGCATATGGGCTACAGCAGCAGAAGACCACACCGGGTGCCGCTCCTGTCAGCTAAGAACTGGAAACAGAGGCTACAATTCACACAGGCTCACCAAAATTGTACAATAGAAGATTGGAAAAACGTTGCCTGGTCTGATGAGTCTGGATTTCTGCTGCGACATTCAGATGGTAGGGTCGAAATTGGCATAAAGAAAATGAATGCATGGATCCATCCTGCCTTGTCTCAATGGTTCAGGCTGCTGCTGCTGCTGGTGGTGTAATGGTGTGGGGGTTATTTTCTTGGCACACTTTGGGTCCCTTAGTACCAATTGAGCATTGTTTAAACACCACAGCCTACCTGAGTATTGTTGCTGACCATGTCCATCCCTTTATGACTACAGTGTACCCATTTTCTGATGGCTACTTCTAGATTGATAATGCACCATGTCACAAAGCTCAAATCATCTCAGACTGGTTTCTTGAACATGACAATGAGTTCACTATACTCAAATGGTCTCCACAGTCACCAGATCTCAATCCAATAGAGCAGCTTTGGGATGTGGTGGAACGGGAGATTCTCATCATGGATGTGTGATGCTATCATGTCAATATGGACCAAAATCTCTGAGGAATGTTTCCAACAGCTTGTTGAATCTATGTCACGAAAAATTAAAGCAGTTCTGAATGCAAAAGGGGGTCCAACCCGGTAATAGCAAGGTGTACCTAATAAAGTGGCCAGTGAGTGTACATTACAATAACAGAATTGAAGAAATTTATTTGAAAAAAAAAAATAAATAAAAGAAATTGGAATTGAAAAAAAAAAAGAAAAAGTTAAATATTAAATGTCATGTATGAATATTTATTGAGTAATCCAGGTGGGAAATGGCTTGAAAGATGGGAGCATAAATATTTTATTTTGATATATTGTTTTGATAAAGGGAAACAAAAAACATTTCTAGTTTCAACATTATTTGTTCTTCAGATATTCCTCTATCAATAGAAATCATACAGGTCCAATCAAAATGAACCATACAGGGCCTTAAACATGAAGATGCCAAAATAAACGTTTGTTAAGAACCAACATCTAAAAGGATGTTAAAATATCTTTAATAGTTCTTGAGTTACAGCCATCCAAACTTTGGATAAAAAAAAATAATAATAATAAAAAGTTATTTTTTTTTTCCATTTTTTTTTGGTGGTCATTTTCATATTATGATGCAAAGATTGCTAAATTCAACAAGATTTACTAATAGAGCTACCAATCTCAGTGTAAAAATTTAATTTAGTCATGTTGCTCCCCTCTCTACAAAAGAGAGGATTACATTCCTCCATGGCATTGCATATTTTGCCTTTCATCATTATTTATGTCTTTCTTCAAAAAGAAAAAAAAATCTAAAAGTTTTGCTCATGGAAGAGTTTGGAGTTTTGCTGTTGCCACATCTTCTATTAATCACAGCGAGAGTTCACGCCTTTGGTTCACACTGTTAATTAACGAATACGCATTTACTTATATTATACAGTTTTATGTAAAAAAAAAAATTCAAATATAAAATTAACATGAAGATTGCAGCAACTGAGTTCCATTTTTATCTCCGGTAAGTAAGAAATGAATACATTGCAACACTGAGACTGTATTAATGGCTATAATGTATAAATTAGGCTTTACTCTGAAATTTACACTAGAGGATGATAAAGTTATCTTACAGGAAACAATTGTTAGATGGTGACATTAATAGTTTGGCTTCCTTTTCCTTTGGTTTCTTCTATTATTCAAACAAGAGGTCGATTAATAAGGGATTCTTGAACATTTATCTTGAAAATTGAGTTACAGTTCATGTTTCAGCTCCAATAGATGTTGACAGTTGTTATGGACTCTTTATCTACAAGCAACCAATATTATGTGTTGTTTATTAACATATTCTTTACTTAAAACCAAGTCTTATCTTTGTTTTCTACACTCAGAATGTTTCAAGTCATTTTGATTCTGACTTGACTGATCCTGATGATGAGGTCAGTGTAATTTTCACCAGTCATTAAAGAGAAAGTTTGCCCTAAATATGGAAGTCTGTCATCGTTCACTCACCATCATGTCGTTCCAAACCTGTATGGCTTTTGTTTTCTTCAATGAAAGTAGACGGAGCCAACATTACAGTTCTCTTTCCGTTCAGTTCACTCAACATTGCGTCAGTAGCTGATGAAACAAACTTTACTTTCAACATTAACTACAATAACACTACTGCTGTTGTGTAAACAACAGAATGCTGAAAATGCCCAATATAGTGTCAATTAAATTACATTAAATGTCATCAAAAATACCCATAATGCAATGCATATTCCAGTAGCGAACCATTTTGTTGTTTAAACAACAGTTTGCTGAAAATTTTTTTTTTTTGTTTACTGATTTAAAGTAAATAAAGTGTGAGGAACTTAGTACTTTAGCTCTGTCCAATGGTAAACTGTTAAATATTCCAGTGACACATTTACTATTAACTATCAACAGTTTTTCCTAATTTTCTGCTTATTTAAACTAAGGTATTGTAGTAGCTGAGCTGATGACCTGAATCAAAAACTGAAAAATGCTGTTTTTTTTTAAGTCATATCATCTCTTGTAGTGTTCCTGTAGCTCAAGTGGTAGAGCATTGCGTTATGATGTGCAAGGTTGGGGGTTCGATTCCCCGGGAACACATGATAGGTAAAAATTGATAGCCTGAATGCACTGTAAGTCGCTTTGGATAAAAGCGTCTGCTAAATGCATGAATTTAATTTTAATTTAATTTAATCTCTTGCCATTTCTGAAAGAAAACAAAGCCGGTGACTAGTTCCCACAGCAGTGTTAAATTCATCAACGAAGACGACGACGAAAAATATTCGTTAAACTTTTTTTTTCTTCTGTGACTAAGACGAGACGTTGACGAGCTAAAACTAATATCTGATGATAAAAACTTTGGCAAAATGTATGTTGTGTCTTTATTAACAAGACGAGACGGGACTATAATGTAGTTTGAGGACTACCCGACATTCAAAATACATCCTATACTAGAGTATCTCACATAAATACAGTCGGTTATGGATTAAGTGAATGTAAACAGGTGTGTGAAAACTGAAAGTGTGTCAGCATTACATGCATGCCTTCCGTCTTAAAGGGACAGCATTCCTAATTAAGTACCTATCCGTGTCAATCATGTTAACCAACAAAAAGATGTTAAATAAATACGTCAAGTAAACCTACTGTATTTGAAAAAAAAGTTTCATTTGTATCTCTTTCATATTTGTCTTGTTTTCTTATTCTGCTTCTTTTTCAAAAATGATAAACTATATATGTATATTATATATGAACAACTATAATTTTTGTAAGTTGCTCCCTTTTTTTACTACTGTTAAAGCGATAGTTCACCCAAAAATGAAAATTGTCATAATTTATTCAAGTTTTTTGAAATTCAATCCTTGATTCAAATTTCTCTTATGCTCAATTGATTTGGTCTAAATAGACAAGAATTGATGACTATTTTTGTTTGAAGACTAAATATAAAATAGCTACCAGAATAAATGTTAGTAACTGCAGTTTGACTAAAAGTAATGACTAAAAGTTGGCAAAAATGCAACAACTTTTCGTCAATGAATAGATGTTAGTCAAGACTACAAAAATGCAACAACTTTTCGTCAACTGAAACTATGAAAGACTCAACTGACTAAAATGTGACTTAAGCATTTTCGTCTCAAGATAAGGGATTAATAGAAAATTAATGTAGGTGCAGTCAGGAGCCCTAATAATTGCTCTCTGCTCACAGAGACGGCAGCTTCTGGCAGCATTTGTTTCTATGTCTGAGTAGAGAATTAGATGCAGTGAAACTCCTCATACATGAAGCGCAGTGATACGGCTTCTCTCCAGTATGAATTCTCTCGTGTCTCTTCAAAGTGCTGGAATGAGGGAAACGCCTCCCGCAGTGAGCACACGCGTACGGTTTCTCTCCAGTGTGGGTCCTCTGGTGCTCTTTCAAGAAGGTGACGGTGGAGAACATATTTCCACACTCGGAGCACACGTGAGCTTTCACACCGGTGTGGATTTTCTCGTGCTTCTTCAAATATTCCGGCATGGAAAAAGTCTTCCCGCAAAAAGAGCACGGGTGCGACCTCTCATCCGTGTGGATTTTCAAGTGCCTTTTTAGCTGTAATGCAGAAATGAATTTTTTCCCACACCGTCGGCAGTCGAACGGTCGTTCTTGGGAATGCGAGTGCTGCTGATGGATCCGGAGATACGCTGCTTTCGTGAAACTCTTCCGGCACTGAAGGCACATGAAAGGCTTTTCTCCGGAATGAATGCGCAGGTGATTCTTCAGGATGTCTTTACGTGTGAAACTCTTCCCGCACTGAGGGCACATGAACAATCGTTCTCCAGTGTGGATCTGTATGTGATCCTTAAGGGTGCCTTTGTGCAAAAAACTCTTTCCACACTGCAAGCAGATGAAGGGCCGTTGGCCAGAGTGAGTTCTGATGTGGTTTCTCAGCTGGCCTTTTTGCGTGAAACTCCGTCCGCACTGTTGGCACGCAAAGGGTTTCTCTCCGGTGTGAATTCGGATGTGATTCTTAAGCTGGCCTTTTTGCGTAAAGCTCTTTCCACACTGCTGGCACGCAAAGGGTTTCTCTCCGGTGCTCCGGTGTGAATTCGGATGTGATTCTTAAGCTGGCCTTTTATCCTTTCCGCACTGAATGCACCGGAAAGGCCTCACTCCGGTGTGGATGCGTATGTGATCCTTCAGGTGAGCTTTCTGTGTGAAACCCTTCCCACACTGAGGACAGATGAAAGAGTCGGTTCCTGTTCTCCAACTTGTTTTTTGATCATGATATTGATGCATTTCAGTCAGTTCTTCACTTTCTGCTTTCACTTCCATCAGGTCTGAAATTAAATTATATTAAAGTGAAAAAAATAATTCAAGAACCATAAATGTGAAACAGTAATAATAGTTTTTTTTTTTGTTTTGTCTGTTTTTTTTTTGGACTGTGATCTTTGCTGTGTGAATGGTACTGTGCATGCATTAAATGGACTCACAGAGAGGATGCAAAGAGACCAGACATCAAAAAGTTCTCACGATATTCTTCTGCCATGACATTGCTATTTCAGGTACAGTCTAAAGGAAGATATCTCTGCGCAAGTTCTCTGTCATCCTTTCAGGATTGTAGTACGAAAGTGAATAGGAGGCACAACATTGCCAGTATAACCACAGTCAGGGCTCCAAACAAAAAAATCGAGTAAGGAGCCATTGGCTCCTATAAGAAAAAAACTTAGGAGCCAAATAATTTTTTTAGGTGCCACAGAATAAACGTGTTTTATTTATTTTAGTTTCAACATTTCAATCATACTGTCATGTGTTTATGTCTCATCTTTTCTTGACTTTATCAGCAATTTTAATCCATCTTGTAGGTGACCTGGGAACTAAGGTTCACTTAAGTGGGAACTAAATGTCTTTTCCAGCTTGAAATCTAGTCACACAAAAAATTGTTCATTACACAGAGTCTGTACCAGTATCATGGAGCATAAGCATCACTTAGCCACTGAGTGTAGCTTGGGCTCCTTCTACATGAGACATTTCAGTAAGTTGTATTTTCAAAATAGCCTACCTTTTGATGTTAATTTCTTGTTCATTATGTACTATATTAGTAAAGAGAAAGATTAATGGGTTCACTTGCCCTTGAACTGAGGCGCTAAAGCGACCGCGCCTGCCCCATTAAGGAGCGCCAAAACTGTATTGTTTTGAATTTCGTTATGAAATCAGAATAATTTTAAAGCTGGTACTTTTTATTAAAAAGTGATAAAGCACAGCTTTTTGCAATTACTGGACGGCAGTTGCACTTCAAATAATGAAGTTCACGCATTAAAAAACACAGACCAAGATCTGTTTAGAAGAAGCCATATTAGTAACTATTATAAACGAGAATTGTTAACGATATTGCCAATATTCACACAGCTACAGCTTTACCTGTTCTAGTTTTGTTCAAGTTGTGTACTGTTCTGAACTTTCCCTTCTTCCGTCTCCGTCATGTCTCTCTCGCTGCACAGCGGAGCTGCGTTTATCACACTGTGTGCGGCAGCACTGATGTGCGGCAGAGAAGAGGACTGTTTGAAACTCTCTTTTTCCACTAAAACTTTGATGCGTATCGTATCAGTTTAATACGTAAACATAACAAAAGATTTGATCGCAAAACAATTAGGAAAAAAGGCATTACATTCAAATTTTTAGGTTGTAACATGTAAATATATAACCAGATAGCAATAACACTCGAGCTGATTCTGGCTGAAATGCGTCTCTGTCGGTTCAGTCTCGGCATCGGTGAGAAGATAATGGGCCAGAGCCGCGCCGACTCTACAAAACACTTCTGGCTGACAGACGGCTTTTTCTCTATGGGCCGATCTCGGCTGAAAGCTGTTGTACACGCGGCAGGTTCCACACTCGGGTGTAGTTGTGTGTATTAACCTTCGGCCCGAGTTCGTTTTATCACAGACGGGGCGCTGCTAGAATGAAGCAAATCATCCGCCTGAGAAAACTTTTTTAGTGGTTATAAATCCTGAGGAGCTTTCGGCGGGTAGTCGCCAGTGGTGACCTCAGCAAAAACGTCACTCGCAAATATTTATGGTCGCAAATGCGACTGTTTTAGTCGCAGTTTGGAGCCCTGACAGTTATTTATGGGTACAGTATGCTGTATCACATAACTAAAAATGCTCAGTTTCACAGGCCGAAACATAAAGAAAAAGATGTATTTTCAAATGTATTCGGATTTATGTAGGCGTACACAACCAATAATACAAAAAATAACACATAATAATCATTATAATCATAACAATGCATAAAAAAATGTATAATCATACCTTACTCCATGAAAAAGTAACTAATTGTGTTACATAGTTACTAATTATGGAAAGGAAGTAATTATTACATTACTTTTGTGTTACTTTTTTCACCTGGGCTGGACTTGCTTATTTGCTTAATAAGCCTTTCCTTGTTAATTTAAAAGTAATGCATTACTTGCATAAAACGAATCAAGATTACTTCTCTTTGAACATCCAGTTTTACTTGATAAGTTTCTTTCTTTTTTTTTTGTGGAAAGGGAAAAAAATAGATGACTGTAAAACTAATTAATGAATGTTGAAGAAAATATGTGCAGAATAGAGATGAAGGGCATTGATGAAGGTAAATTGTAACACACCAAGTAGAAGAATAAATTGTTTGTTTTTATATATAGACATTTGCATGCACACCTAAAACCCCTTTATAGGAATCTATCAATTTCTTATTCTAATCACTGATCAATGTGACAACTTGAACGTGTTTGTAATTTTATGCATTATGATTTGGCACTAATGGACTTGCCACTGCTCATGAACAGAGCTTAAT
The DNA here is from genome assembly GCF_018340385.1 of Cyprinus carpio. Taxonomy (NCBI): domain Eukaryota; kingdom Metazoa; phylum Chordata; class Actinopteri; order Cypriniformes; family Cyprinidae; genus Cyprinus; species Cyprinus carpio. Next base: position 2,783,721 of record NC_056573.1, read on the forward strand.
GCATTCATACTTATTATTATTATTATTATTATTATTTTAAAGTGTTTTATTTTTTCCTGACAGATATAGTAACTTGTTTTCAGCAGGGAAGCTGCTTACTGAAGATGGTCAGATTAGAAATGATACAGATAACACTCACTACACAGATATCACTCACTTTAAAACGCTACTATTGCAATGCAGTACTGTGAAGAAGACTGCATGGTAGTTACCTGGAGGCTTGCTTTCCTCCTCGCCGTCCATAGCTGCTCTAGTTCAGAAAACACAACGGTGAGAGGAGAGCTCGAGTCAGATGGAGCTCCACAGACACACATCTGCTGCTTCTCTCATGTGGACTGTCAGACTGAACGCCATTCAGCGCATTATCGCCACCTACAGCCTTCAGACGCCTCGGAACCTTTCAACTCGTGTCTCGTGAATCAAAGCACGCAGTGATCTGCTGTTTCGATGCGCTCGCGGAGGATATCTGCTGGTTAAAGCCTGCTAATGCAACGAGGACGCAGCAAAACATGTGCAATGATGCTGATGCAATGAATAAATGAATGCGTTTTAAAGGCATATTTCTTTCTCATCCAGTTGAAAATATAGGTCATACTTTTTTTAAGGTTGTGTTGTTTGTTTTAAATAAGTATTATGTATGATTTTCGCATTTATAAACTCCTATCCCAGATAGCACACGTACGTCTGCAAGAGGCCTGTAAAGATCGCTTCATCTGGAAAGCATCTGCTGTGTACAAACATCTGATAGACATCTCTAAGATGTCAGATTTACATGCATTCTAAATCATAAACATCTTAAAGACATCTTCTAAATGTCTGTTTGACGTCTCCGTGATGTACTATTTGCAGCTTATTAATATCTGATAGACATCTCTAAGATGTCAGAGTTACTGTACAGATTACATCACAAAATTTGTAGTCAGTAATATAATCTCTTAGATTCATTTTTGGTAACGTATGTACATTTAGATTACATTTGTGCTAACCCTTATTTGATTTCATACATATTGAATTAATCTAATCTTGTACTATTTTGACATATACAAAGAAAAAATATATAAACATAATTCACCAAAAGGGCCACAATCTTCTTTTAAAGTGCAATGTTTGACAGTTCTCTGTGATGTACTAACACTTGTACCTTTCTGTTAGTGTTTGCTAACACTGAATAAAACAAAATCACATCTAATGATTTTAAAGGATATTTACTTACTGATTTAGAAAGCACTACATTACAAAAAACAGTATTGAAAAAACATGAAATCACCGCACACTGCCAGTCAAATATTTCTCTAATAAAACACTAGAAATGTATATGAATGTATCAGTGAAAAACAAAAAAAATAGCGTACACTGCAAAACTGAAAAAGACTAAATTCACACATCAATACATCTCAAACATTTAAGTGCATAGTAACAATGAGGAAAAGACAAACAATATTACAAAAATGAATATTCAAGACTGAAACTCACAACAATAATATTGCTAATAAATATATATATATATATAGATATATATATATATATATATATATATATTAAAGACCATATCTAAGTTAAATATTTCCTCTCAAAAACACTTGAAGTGCATAAGGTAGTAACAATAAAGAAAATCAACATTACAAAAAAAAATATATTAAAGAACATATTAAAGGCTGTGTTCCCCTCCAAATTATCTTGTTTGAGAAGCTCGATTCTGACACACCTCCCTCTCTCCGCTGGAAAAACTTGAAGAATTATATATATGTGGCAGGTTTTATATAATTTAAAAAAAGAAATTTAGGAGATCAGTGAATTGTGAACAATGTACCATTGTGTAAATAAAACTGTAATCCATAAAAAAGTAACTGTAGTCTGATTACGAGTATTTTTAAAAGACATCTAATTACAAGTATGTTTGTACACGTAATCCAGATTACATGTAATGCGTTACTACCCAGCTTCCATCTTAAAGACATCTTCTAAATGTCTGTTTTACGTCTCAGTGATGTATTTTTTGCATTTTTATTTGTAGTTTTTGCTTTTTTAGAGTGTTTGCTCATCATTAGGCCATTTTGTATCAGATGTCAAATAGACGTTGAGAAGATGTCTTTTATGAGTTTATGATTAGGTATTTAGACATCTTAGGATTATGGTTTGTACACAGCATATGGTCATGCAGAATTTGTGCTTCATAGTACTAGGAATATAACAGAATTTGTGCTTTCCAATAGGATTATGGATGTAGAATATGGTCATGCAGAATTTGTGCTTCATAAGTACTAATAAAATTATTATTATTGATCTGCAATTTCTGAAATACTCAGACCAGCCATCTAGTCACTTAAATCACCTTCTTTTGTCCATTCTGATTGCTGTGTGATTGGCTGTTTAGATATTTGTGTTAATTTGCAGTTGAACAGGTTTACTTTTAATAAAGTGGCTGGTGAGTGTGTATATCATCCATGCAAGATTCAATGCACTTTAACTTGCAGCAGCCAGATATTAGTTTATATATGACTAAAATGCATGGGGAAAAATTAACATTGTCTACATATAATAATAGCTATTAAGTAAGCCATAGCAATGCAAAGGAGTTTTATTCCATGTTTAAAATTTTATTGTATTTCATCACCACAAAATGCTATTAAACACAATGCATAATCTGAAATGTGGTGGAGAAGTGCAGGCAAACAATCTGATGCCAACTTAGATGAGCTCAATAACACAGCACAAGTTTCCAGAATTGCAAAATTGTCATTTGTTTCTCTTTTATAATGCAATTGTAATATCTCTAATGGGACCATGAAATCAAAACTACCACAGATGTGCCATGAAAACATCTTTAATTATGCAAATTAAACATATAATGCAGCAGCTGGTTAAAGTGAGTTGGTTATGCTGTAATACTGTATAACAGCATTTCTTCCAAAGATCTCCATGTCAAATGTCTGATACGTCAGATACTCCTCGCCTCTGGAAGCAAAGAACACAAAACAGAAACTGAGTTTGCTGTTAAATCAAAACACAATGTTGTCATGTTGTTAATCGTGATATTAAAGCAACCTACTAATAGCTATGCTGCTAGATACTGTGTGTGGCGCTGCATGTGTTCAGCAGCACGTCTCCTGTGGAAGAGTAAGCGCTCAGATCCTCCGCTCTATATAGAGAATCAGGTCTGCAAACACACAAACACACACATGAGCTGACACTCCACACACACTTTCACTGGTATAAACCCAGAGACAATGTAAATGTAGGTTTACGAGGGCATTTAAGCTAGTGGAGACATAGAAAGTTCAACAAATGTTGTGAATAATGACCTCCTCAGATAAAGGTTGGAGATGCAGCCCTTAAAGGTGTCCTTGCCCAGGATCACGCTGGACGAATACAGTCCAGATGAAGATCCCGGCACTCTCTGGCCAACATCTTCTTCATCAATTCGGAGTTCAACGCTAAAACAAAGGTGAACATCAGTATGAAAAAAAAAAATAGAAAACCTATTTACAATTCAAATGTTTATAATTACATGTGTCTGCATTTATAAATATATGGAGTATTGTTTGCATTCTAAACCGTTATTTAATTTAATGAGCCCCATTGCCAACAACTTGTGTTTTCATTGTTATTTTTCACAAAAAGGGAGTGCAGAATAATTTAAGTGAATGTTACAAAATGCAAATGTTATGTTCTAATCATACTGTACTTCGCTAAATCATATTAATAACTGTAATCAGGCAAAAATAACAATTTCAAATGATCTGTTTTCCTAGGCCAATGAATCGTACCTTTGGCTCTGTCCAGAAACAGTGAGATAATGCCATCCTCCATCCTGGTACTGCTTGGTAGATTTCCAGACGCTGCCTTGGAATTTGAGGAGCACGTATCCGTTCTCCATAGAAAGCTCAATGTCTTTATTCTGCCACAGAGAAATCACAGTTCCAATGATAAATACACAATGAGACGTGATATGTATGTCTTCTATAAAAACATGCTGAAATATAGGATTATTTTGTTTAAAACTCATATTGTGTGTGTGTGTGTGTGTGTTTAAAATCTATCTATCTATTCATAGCATTCAGAGAACTGTGGAAGAGATCCGCACATTTTTGCTGTTCTGCAGCAGGATGCCGTCTGGTTTTGTACTCCTGAAGCCCAGAGAAAGACCGACATCGTCCAAGCTGAAGTCTTCATGGAGAATCTCCAATGTACTGCCGAGGCTGAATTCAGCTCTCCTTACCATCTGGAAAAGAGCACGATGGATAAGAAATGACACCTTTCTGTGTTTCATTTGGGTGAATGTTTAAGAAACCAAGCTAGCATATTACCTTTAATTGTAAATCTAAATAATGAAAGATTAACTCGTTTACCAGTAGCTCATCAGTGCAGCCTCTGCCGACGCCCACTTTCTCTACAACGCTCGGGGTGGAGCCTCCAGCGGTGCCGATTTTCACACAGCCTTTCAGAGCCGGGATAGTGATGTTGTACCTGTGATAAAGTCATTCAGAATTAATAAACCATCATACGATTGCTCAGAAAAGGTCTGAATCACATTTACTTGTTCCCACAGCCTAAAGGGGTCATGAACTGAAAAATGTCTTTTGATATATAACAGGTAAGTTATGAAAAACAGTATTGAATTGTGATCTTAACACCGTATCTGCATCAGAAGCGAGCGTTGTTACGTCACGTCGTGAATGCATTTCTCTTTCATGCTGTTATCAGATTACTTCTTCAAGGAACTAGTAAAGTAACACATTGCTTTTTTTAGTTTAGAATGTTGTCATTCATGTATTTAATGCAATTTTATTAACCAATGTCTTTGCTGCTGAACTTCAATGATCACATTTGCCAAAAATACCACTTTTTTATATTAAAACAAACAAGCAAGCAAGCTCAGCCCAGATGAGAAAAAGTTACACAAAAGTAACTTAACTCATTACTTTCCATAAAAAGTAAATTAATTAGTTACTTTTTTAGGGAGTAACACAATATTGTAATGTTGTTTGTTTGTTTGCTTCATTTTACTGTGGACTTGTTTTTTTAACACGACAGTTCGACGCAGGCTTTTCAGAGAGACTGGAATGAAAAAAAGATGATGCAGTGCTGAATCTGACTAAATTGGATCCAATATCGCAACACATAAACATAAGTAACTGTGTTTTTTCCAGTACTGCATCGTCTGCTCCTGATTGTTTGATATGTACTGAGAAATTATACATTTTTATCCCAAATGACCCATGTTGATTGCAAAGTACATCACAGAAGCATCCAACTATTATTTTAATATGCAAAACTGTTCAATCATAGCAGTTGGTGTTTAGTTTTGAGTCTTGAATGCGGAGATCTGCAGAAAGGCTCAAAAACAGGACAGAAAAGAGCCTTTACTTTTCAATTCTGATGTTTTTTTATGATGTAAAACTCTTGCTAACATTATAAGCAGACCTCAGAGAACATTATAAAATAATAAAAAAGTGCAGTTCATGATCCCTTCAAAGGAAAGACATTAAGACACGGACCTCTGACGCAAAGAGTTGGGTATCCCGCCGACGTAGAAGTGCTTGAACCTTTGTGGAATGACGTCTGTACTTTTGACCTCGGTGTCCCCTACTCGGACTTTAAACTCTCTTCCTGCACTAATCAAAACTTTCACATCTGTTTTCTGAAATACAAAAGACAGAGTGCAATTTAATTGTCACTGCCGCGACTTTGGAGAACATCTTAAAGACAAAAGTCAACGTGACTCTTCCTTACCTGAGAAAGGCTTGCTTTATCCTGACTGCTGATGGGCTTCAAAATATTCATTTTGTTTTGGCCACGCAGAACAACGTAACCTTTCTCAAGAGAGACGCTGTAGAAAAAGTCCTGATAGGGTATGAAGAAAACAAAAATGAAAAATTCTCAAAAAATAACTAAATATATAATATTGCTTTTATGGCAAATTTGTATAAGAGACACATCAGAAAACGCCCAATAGGCATGAACAAATTCTTACATCCTCCTCGTCTCCTAAAAACAGCAAAAGAGCATCCTTAGCTCTCGTTTCCACTTTCTGATTGATCGACAGAAAGTTGGGGAATCTTTCAAGCAGGACTTTGGCGTAACCTGTGCCTTCATAGTAATCGGACTGTGAGATTGTCAGAGGGATTTGTCTGAGCAAAAAGAAACAGGAATAGTATGTTGTCACAATGTACAGTCTACAGTTTTCCATTCATGCTGAATGTGATCTTTAAATACTATTCTGAATATGTACATGCAAATGTAGCGATTGTGATTACTGGTTAAATTGTGAATATACTGTATTATTACTTATTAGTACGTTGAGAGCTTACCTCTTGCAAGGGGTTTCTAAGTTAATATCAACCGCGTTCTTAAAGTTGTACAGACTGATGAATTTGTCATTGAAGCTGGAAAACTCAATGCAGCCCTTGTATTTGCCATATTTCAGAGAGCTTGGTGGCTAAAAAGAGAGAAATATTCTTTTTTTAAAAAACAGATATGTATTTAAAAATGCACCAAAAATTAAAGAGCCATTATCACACAAAGTCCTATAGGAGAAAAAAATGCATATTTACGTTGAAGTCATCTGGGTAACCTCCTACATAGAAGACCACTTTATCTGAACTGAGGTCCAGCAGGTTGCGTGTCAGTTCACCCAGGTTTTGTTTCAGCTGCGGCGGCTTCGGATTGATTGATGTGAACTGCTTTGTTTGAATAACTTGTGCATCTTGATAAATTCTAGATGACATGGAAAAAATAAAAAAAATAAAAAGGTGCATATAGTGGATAAAATATAATGCAAGTACAACTATACTAGAGACATTTTGACACTATTAGTAACCAAAATGCACCAGTTTTAGTTTGAGCATAAGCAAACAAAAGCCCCAAGAAAGGATAAATCAACATACTTCATACCTTTAAATAGACACACAACTTGAGCATGTTTAACCACAGCTATTTGTGACAAAACTCAGCTGTTTGCATATAAATGAATGCAGAGCTGATAGTTAAAAATTCAGCATAATGTTAAGACATCATGCATTCAGCACATTGCCAAGATTATATTGGAAAAGTTTTGGAAAGAGATTAATCTTTAGGTAAAACCTTATAGATGCTGCAGGAGATACTAACAAACACATTCACAATCAGAAAGTAATAAAAATACTGGATTTTTATTTTTATTTTTTTTTTTTTCAAATGTTATTTTTTTTTTTTTTTTTTTTTTTGATACAATAATACTGCAGCAACTCCACTTTCACTGCATCTAAATGATCGCACTTACTATGCAATACCGAGAAATGTAATTTTTCATTTTATTGCCAGGAATAGCACACAGCTTCCAGGGAGTAATGGAGAAACGCTGGGATTCAAACCAAACTGTTTCTGCCTAAAGTAAACAAACTGAATTTTTTTTTTTTTTATGCATGTTACTATACCTGTAAAGGTCGATTTTGTCGAAGAAAGCCACATCAGATGAGGACTCGGTGATGCTGGATGCCTCAATATCGTACTCCTCTCCGTTGAGCTTATAAATGACATGCAGGATGTTATTGCGAAGAGCCATGCCGATGTAGTCTCCGGATGCCTGCGAGAACATTTAACGAATGCATTAAGAGGCTCAAGCTACATTGACCCTACCTGAGCTAGCCTGAAAAGATTTGAACGATTTGAAGTTGATGCACAGTAAAATCACACTCACGTCTTTGTTTCCGAGGTACATCACGAACAGACTGTCATCATTTGTCTGGCGCCGCTGCCGGCCGGGTTTCTCGGGTCTCTGGAGGGACAGGGTGAGAGCGGTGTACGCCCGCAGGTCGTCCAAGTCTTGTGGTGGACGCAGCTCTACATGCCCTTTACCCGTGAATTTCATAGGCACAACAATCTGCAAGAGATCAAAGCATTAAGAAGAGGACTATACTCTCAGGAAAAAAAGGTACAAAAGCTGTCACTGGGGCGTAACCTTTTCAAAAAGTACACCCTTGTGCCATATTTACCCCCAAAAGAGCATATAAGTACCTTGAAGGTATGCATTAGTGTACATTTTAGTAACTAAATGGTAAATATAAGTACCTTTTGAAAGGCTACCAAAGCAGTTACAGCTTTTGTACCTTTTTTTGCATGCAACATTTTTAGGTTCATACTCAACCAACTAAAGTCCACTTCATGGACTGTGGTCAGTGTAGATGCCATGCTTAACTATACATGAGTGAAAACTAAACATGAGGAAGAATAAAAACCTTCGGAAAATTGGTTATGGGTTGTAAAAATGATATACACTAAAAAAGAATTGTAACCTTAAAAATTGTATCATCTAAGTAATGTGGGTTAATTTAAAGGGACAGTTCACCCCAAAATTAAAATGGTTTGTCATTGTTTACTCGCCCTCAAGTCGTTCCAAACCTGTATGAGTTTCTTTCTTTTGCTGAACACACAAAAAATATATTTTTGTTTGATTGTTTTGTTTTTATTAAGATATTTTATATATTACAGTATGAAAAAAAAATACTATGGATGTCAGTGGGGTCTATTATTAACTGTTTGGTTAACAATATTCTCCAAAATATCTTCTTTTGTGTTCAGCAGAGAAAAGAAATTTTTGAACAACTTGAGAGTGTCTGTAAGGAGATTAAACTCTATTTTAACTATTTTAGATTAAATAAATTTCAAATCATACTTCACTTTTAAAAGGTATAGGACAAAAACCTGACAGCATCTTTAATTCAATCCATATGTCTTGTCATAATTATTTCTACTCATATTTTAGATGATTTTCAAAAATGTGTTTGAAAAATGTTAAGTTGCTTTACACTTCAGCAGTTCATTTTCAATGTAGAATGTAGAATATATCAACTGAATAGTCTTACTCTGTTGGCAGCATCTCGCGCTTGTTCGATCAGTTCCTTTATCATATTAATATTATCAGACACGTTGTTCCCGGTGCTGATCTGAAAATTGATCTCTTCTATTTTATCCAGCAGGGATGGGATGGAGCTGCTCACATTTCTGACTGTCAGACGGAAAGAACAGAGAAAGAAAGAGAATAAAGTTAAAGAAGAAGTTGTTGAAGAATCTGATTAAAAGCAACAGGCGCAGCACTTACCGGCCAATTCCACATTATTGAGAACATTGTCCATATTAGAGAGAGTAGGAGTAATGGAGATCTTGGTAACTTCTGCTTTGATGTCGTTTAGTTGGTTCATTGTGCCACTCGTGGTGCGATTGGCTGCCGCCGCCGCTTTCTTAGCCGCGTCGATAATGTTACCGATGTCATCTGTGGTCGGACAGAATGAAAACATATTTTCAAGCATATTCATGTTCCTACTGAAAAACCAGCTAACTGTCTTAAAGGGAAAGTTCTGTCATTTCCTCACCCTCAAGTCGTTCCAAAAGAATGATATTTTTGAAGAATGTATATAATCAAACAGTTGACGGTAGCCATTGACTTCTATAGTACAGAAATAAAAAATACTATGGAAGTCAATGACTGCCTTAAACTTTGAAATATTTTCTTTTGTACTCAACAGGAGAAAGAATGAACTGGTGAACTGTCCCTTAAAGCTAGTCTGGGCAAAGAAGCTGCATAAGAAACAATCCTCCATATAGAAATCAAACATGTCAGCGCTTGTCCTTTCATATAGAATGAACTGAGCTATATGAGACTGTCTTTTGTATGGAATGGGCTTGTTTTGTTCTTAGAGTCATATATCAAACAGTGCTCTTTTCTCACCTCTCTGAATTCCCTTCAAAGCCTCCTGGACTGAGATCAACTCCTTTTCTAGAGCTTTCTTCTTCTCTTCAGCATCTTGCAGGCGTCCCTTATGATTTTTGAGTTCTTTAGTTGCTCCTGGGAAAGACAGAATAACAGTGTTTAAATGATTGATGATATAAAATCAGATTCAATTTGTAGATCGTATTTTGTAGAGTATAACTTTTAATATTCTGCAATACAAACCTTTAAGATCTTTAGTTGCATCTTTGGCATCTTTAAGTAGGTTATTGCCATCATTTTTCAGATTTGTTGCCCTGTTGATTAAGTCTCCTTCACTGACATCCTGGGAAAAAAAAATTTAGTTAAAAAAAATATATATATATATATATATATATATATATATATATATATATATATACAATATATATATATATACAAACACACACACACACACACAGTGTCCTGCTATTGTTTCACCACAACACATTTAACAAGTTCATAAGTCTATTTATAACTTTATATCACTATATATTTTGTTTTATCATTTTTAACTTCTTTTTAAAGTTGGCTTGGAAAGTGCGCTTGTGCTATATATCTTGAAAATAAATGCTATATGGTTTGATTTTGTTATCCAATGCAATGGCATTCATTTTCCAGGGCCGCTGTTTGTATCCTAGCGGTGACATTCATGCATGTTTGGTGAGGTCTCCTACATTGAGCGTTTTGTCAGCCGCCTCTTTGGCCTTCTTCGCCGCCTCCTCTGCAGCGTTGACAGCGTCTGTGATGTTTTTGTACGCCTCTATCCCAGAGAGAGTGGTTTGCACACCAGAGCGCCCACTCACATTCTGTACAGCTCTGTCCAGGACAAAAACAGCACTTATATGCTATACATCAACAGCATACTCTCTTCCCTCTCAGAGGAAAAATATGTTACAGAGACTATATGAAGAGCACATGGAACTGGCATTTTTATGAGATGGAAATCGAAGTGAAAGCGACACAGCGTGGGAAAACACAGGTGATCTCACACAGGTGTGCAAACTAATGAAGTGTCTTACCCTTGAAGCTCTTTGGCCAGTTTGTGCATGTTTTCTGCATGTTTTTCTGCCTGTTTCACAATGTTCTCTTTGGCTGCTGCTTGCGAGATGGTTTGGACTTTATCCTCGAGTTCGGTCTTTGCTCCGTTGAGCTGCTCCGCAAGCTGTTCGTATTCCTGTGGGATCATGAGAGGATTTGTCACCAATGAAATCACTAAAACTGTCATCATATAACTGTAAGTTAGAAAAGCAAATTAATGCATAAATGATAAAATAGTATTAAATATAAATAGTGCATGAATAAGAATAAATGTTGCTTTAACATTAATTATAATATTCTGATAAATATTATGAGGAAGTGTCTGGGTCACATTTCTCCCACATTAAATTTTCTTCATTACTTGAAATAAGATAAATGATAACCGGAATAAAATTATATATATAATAACTAATTTTATTTCAGCTAGTTACCAAGGCAGTTTACTCATTTTCATCTAGCAAAACTAAAAATTAAATAAAAATGAATGAAAACTATATAGACATAAACAAAAGTTAATAAAAATGACAAAAACGCAAAATTACTTACACTTTAACTAAAATGATCATGAAAGCAGAAAATATAAATGTAAAATCTAATTAAAAATATTAACAAAACGTAATGATTTCTTATTTTCTATTATAATAATTAATAAGTAATTATATATAATGAAAAGTGTTTAGGACAATAAATAAATTTATTGTGGCATTATGTGGGAAATGCATACATACATACATAATCTGCTTTCATATATGCTAAATATTGTTTATTATTTGAGAATATTTTTGTCATGTAGTTTCTTATACTGTCTATGTGTTTCTGAAGGTTTACCTTTTTGCTGTCATTGAACATATTCAGGACGTCCTCTGTGTCTTTCAGCTGTTTCACCGCAAGAACAATCTGATCCTGGACAAGGTCTCTCTCACGCTCCAAATCTTTCACTCGTTTCTAAAAAAAAAAAAAAAAAAAAAAGCCTAATGTAGATTATCTCTTGCTAGCATGTGTTTTTGTGATCTCAGGATTGTACCGTTCTTGATTCTTACCAGAATATCTTTAAGGCCTTCAGTGTTGATGTCATTCTGATTGCTCGCTCTCTTCACAATATTATCAGCCTGTTTGAGCAAATCCTCTAACTCTTTCAGTTTGGCCTCATAGCTGCTCAGTAGATCGTCAACACGCTTCGACGCCGCTTCATTCTCATCGCACTGCTTTATGATGTTTTTGACATTCTCTAAAACTGCAATGAAAACATAAATGTGATATGGCCAAACATTAATACTGCAACTCTCAGTGATGATTACGTGTTAGACATGCACAGGCTAAAGCAACAGCGAATGTACATTTGTTTGCTTCAGCTTGCTCTTTCCTGGCTGCATCTTTCTGCGTCGTGAAGCTTCGTTTTTCCATTTCCTTCACCATGTTCTCAGACTGTTCCAAGAGTTTGGCTAAATCTGCATTGGGCAGAGCTGATCCACTGCTGTTTGAGTCCATCAGCTGCTTCAGGAGCTCTGAAGAACAAATACAGTATGTATATCATACATGCAGTACGTTTAATTCCATAATCATTATTACAACTAAAAATGGGGTAAATGCAGTAAAATCATGGTAATAACATAGTATCAGTCAGAACTTTTAAATGTTTTCACATCGTTCACATTCATTCAATAATGAGTAGTTGTTGAGAGGTTAATGAGAAGTTGCTTATTAATGAGTGAATGTTATGAATTTTGAACGTTACTGTGTTATTACCATGTTATTACTGCATTTATGTCTTTTTAAGTAATTTTAAAAAAATGAGAACTTTTAAATTACACATAAACCATAATGAACCCCACTGGAATAAATGTAAGTTAATTAAATTCCTTTGAATTTATGAACTCATGATTAATCAAAAACAGTTTATACATGTATAAAACCTACATATTTATTTCTAACAAAACAACAAATATTACTACACGTCAAACAAAATATGTTAAATTAATTTTATTAAATTATTTTACTTGCATAAACTTTCACTTTCATTTGTTAAAAGGGAATTTATTTATTTATTTATATTTATTTTTTATTTTTTCATGCAGCAATGGTTCATCAATAGGCATACATATTCATGTTCTTTAATAAAATACAGTCCCAAAAGTGTGTGAGATATAGGGAAAGGCTCAATTTATATTACGAAAATAATGTATACATTACCATAACTTCATAGAAAATTTTTACAAAAAAAGTGTTTTTGGCACTAATGGTGCTCCGTACTTACCAGAGGAAAAAATGACCTGAACACAAAATGTGTAGCATTGAAGAAAAAAAGCCCAAAATAATTAAATAAATAAATGAACGGCTGAACAAATAAATAAATAGTGTGTATTACAAAATGTGTAGCATTGAAGAAAAAAAGCCCAAAATAATTGAGGGTCTTAAAGCATTTGCAAAGTTTGTTCCTTTACTAAAAACTAAGCTTTTTTTTTTTTTGAGTGTGTGTGTGTGTGTGTGTGTGTCTCTTCAAGGTCCAAATGACCCGAATGCATTATGAGGGATAAAATAAATCATAGCCTTTGGGAACAGTGGCTGGAGACATTCATTCAGCTCAGGTCAGTGTATTATGGGATTGCTCACAGCACACAGGATCTGTCAGGACAGGCCTGCTATACAGTCACCCTGATCCTCAGCAGTGAGAAAACACCACACCTGCGGCCATTTATCAACACAGCACACAAAAGCAGCACAGCTAACCCAGTCTGACAAACCCATGTCATCTTTGTACCTTATTCACTCCTAAAAGGTATAAGTTCCGTAAATGTACATATTAGTACTTTAAAAGTACACATTAGTAGCTTTTGAAAGGGTGCCGCCCCAGTGACTGTTTTTCTGAGAAGCCTTATTAACTAAACTGCTGAGCACCTCTACAAAACGTGTCTGTCCTCATTCATTGCACAGTACCAAACAGAATAACACATTAATGCATTATTATTAATAAAATCCCCAAATCTGTTTGTGTTCTTACCTTGTATTTTTCTGAGGAGGTTCTGTGTCTCGGTGTCCAGATCTTTTGCTCTTTGGTGGCTGTTTTCAGCATTAGAAAGTGCTTTCTGTGAATCCTCGGATTGCTTCCTGACCTGGACATACAACAACTTGATGAATTATTTGATCTCCAGCAAGTGTAATGAAAATAGAGAGATCTATAAACAGTTGAACAGCCCAGCAATACGAAAAAAAAAAGAAAAAAAAAATATTATTAATTTTTTATTTATGTCTGTCTGTCTGTCTGTCCAAATATAATATATATATATATATATATATATATATATATATATTATATATATATATATATATTTTTTTTTTTTTTTTAATATATACTAAACATATGTTGTAAACTGTGAAGCTCAATGAAATATATTTTGAAATTGGAAATATATTTAGCTTTGAAAAAAAAAAACATTGCAAAAAGGGTAAAGTATGTTCCTTGATGATAATTTTTCTTCAAATGTGAAATGTGAATATGTTTTCTTGGACTGAAATATATGGAAAGAAAAAAAAACCTAATGCATTAAAAAAATATATATTTTTAAAAAATGTAAATTTAAAAAAATTTTTAAAATGTTAAAAAAATATATAAAAAATATACATAAATATATTTTTGGACATATTCTAATATAGTTTTGACCATTTTTTTGTGTATTATGAAATATATTTGACATAATTTTTTTTTTTTTGGGATCTCACTTGTATGAGATCTATTTTTTTTTTATACATGAAACCTGCATGTTGAAAACATATCTTCTAGTACCTCTTCTTTCAGATTGTCCATATCTTCGGCCAGATTAGTAACATCTTGTCCCAGCTGGTTAACTTTAGGCACCTGACTGTCGACGGTAGAGCTGAATGTGTTCACCAGGTTCTGAAAGAAAAACATCATGGATATAAAGAGATAAATGAGATTTGTTGTTCATTATTCATGAATGTTCTTCAAAACATTTGAAGTCAGCATTAACAAAAACTGGATCGCAGAGTATAGTCTGGGTCATTATTGTCATTGCATTATGGAAATATCAAACAGACAGTTCTGTTGATGCTTATTGAGTTTGGGAAAGGTTTTATGCGGTTTTGTAAGGTGTAGTCAATAACTCCATTGTCTAAAAGACAGACCTGCAGGAGAATAATGGGGTTTACAGCCTGTTTGCAGTGAAAACACATGAAGAAAAAAAAATACTAAATGCTTCTTTCATGGCTTCTTTACTCTTCTTCTTTACTAAGAGTCTTTACTCTTGTCAATGGATCACGTTTATGAAATGCAAATATGTTAGACATGCATACATTTATTTTATTGAAGTAATGGAAACCTTTGCTGACTAGCTTTTTTTTCTTTTCTTTTTTAGGCTTAGTGATTGAAACACCCTTTCAAGTGCTGCAAATGTTCAGTCATGTCTTTAAACTAAGCTGAATCACCAAATTGCCCACAGAATGTTCCAGACTCCATCCAACCACAGCCAGCAATGCATTTAATCTAACTGTGCTTTATGAGCTGATGTGGATTCTAACATAAATGATAAACACTGTTATTTCGAACCACCCACTGATTTCATGCAACAGCCCATAATAACAGAACTGTGTGTGTGTGTGTGTGTGTGTGTGTGTGTGTGTGTGTGATAGACCCTAACATGATCACACTTGTTCTATGT
>NC_056573.1:3906658-3954158 GCF_018340385.1 Cyprinus carpio
TTTTTTTTAATTCACTTAAAAAAACTGCTAAGTAAATGTATAGATCTCCTTCTAATAATACTGTTGTTCATAACAAACCAGCATGGAGTCAAAGTTTGTTCAGGTTTTAGACACTGAATGCAGGTGTTGATGTAATGACCTTAGACACCAGTATGGAGACTACAGCCACCGCCATTCTCTGCACCGTCTGATCTTCATGATTGCCCAGCATCATCATTATCAGCTTAGCAGCTTCGTATCTACAGGGGTCGAGATGTGTCACTTCAACGATGCACTGAGTAACAAGTGCACTGAGGAAATGTGTGTGGACTGACCTGTCAAACGGGGCGACCTGTAAGATATGATCACTGCAAAGAGTAAGCAGGCAGTTCTTCTGCAACTGAAAGCAGAAAGAAAAGGGTTTAAATATTGATACTAGGGCCATAGAGGAAGTCAGTGGACACCAGCAACTGTTCGGTTACCAGCACTCTTCAAAATAACTTCTCTTGTGTGTCAACAGTAGAAAGAAACTCATAGAGGTCTGGAACGATTCAAAGAGAGAATTCTGAACCATCCCTTTAATCTTTATCGTGCAAACCACTTGGGATGGATATACCTGCTCGTGGTTTGGGAAGTTCTTCATGGCTGTAAGAAGCTGCTGAACTACGTTTCCCAGCAGACGTAAGGGCATCCCCAGCACCAGCTCCTGTACGGTCAGGTTAAACACACACGCAGAGGCCACGAGCTGAACATGCGGAGAATCTGTGTGGTGTCGCATCGCAGCCAATACCAGCTGAAACAGGAACAGACACATTGGACATTGTATGTAAATGTCATTCGGCACACTACACCAATGCATTTTTAAAAATCAGCCAAGATCTTTTACCATAAAGGGAAGTTTTAGGGCATTGTTTACCATGTAACTTAAAACTATGCCTTCTTAAAAAACTTCAACTTACAGTTATTTGCACGTCTCTACACAAAATTAGTGGTGTCAAAAATCAAGTGGATCAATGACACGAATCGAATTTATATCTGAATCTATTCATTTATTAAAAACATTCAAATTCAATTCAATTTATGCATAGAATGGCTTCAGACACACCTCTCTTCTATATGATGAGCAGTTGATAGAATTCGAAGAAAAAGCCTAATTTAAAACTAAAATACTTGAAACCTTATTTAGTTTAACAAAACCGCTTCACTGCTTATTAATAGTTCAGAAACCGTTGTGTGCCAAATCAAAGTCACATGGTGCGACCCACAAACTCATGTGGTGCAACCACATACAGAAAAAAACAAAGCAAAACCAGGAAATGACATTATAAACAACCCTCATGACTGTGTATGAATGTCAAAAAGCTTTTTAAAATATGAGATGATTTGACGTTTTTATGAGAAGGCAAGGTTAGTTCAGGTTGTCATGTGGTGTGACACTTCAAAAATGTGAGGATATTGATATTTATGATTTCATTATATAAAAAAAATAATAATTTGAAAATAAAGTAAAAAATGTGTAAACTTGCATGTATTCAAGATTCAAGAATTATCAGTTCTACCGCACTTTTTTTCAATAAATGTAAACTTTTCATGAAAATTAAAAATATTCCCAAATATTTGAAACCAACGTGCATTTCTCCGAAAGTTTAAAACTCTTATTCATAATCACTGACACTCATATTTGTCACTGATCCTAGTAACAAACCAGCCTAACCTTTTCATTTTTAGATCATCAGATTATCATCTGCTAAAGAAGACATTTTCGTACCTTTACAATGTGTGGCTGAGGTTCTTCCATGTCACTGGTGTGACTGTAGAGATGAGCAAGAACCTCCCGAATGAAACTCTCTCTGTCGCTGTATCTCCTCAAGGCCTCACACAGCTGGGTTAAACTGGACTCTCCAGCCACCTGGACATGTTTACAAATTAGCAAGTATTTGCAGCTCCATGCAAAATCTGATGTTCTGATATAACTGAAACTTTAAATAAAATAAAAACTACATTAAAAAAACATATAAAAATTACTAAAAATGACAAAAACACAACAAAATTACTAAAAAATTTCTAAAATTAAAATTAAAACTGATTCCAAATATTAATAAAATTCACAAAGCATTTTCTGTGTGCGCTGATCATATGGAAGTAAATTAATGCCAAATGTTTTTGAATTAAAAAAGCTTGTTGAATTACAATAATTGAAAAAATATGCATTGCATTAATCGTGCTTGCATTTTAATGCATTGAATTTTTAAGTCTTGCATTATTATGGGCTGAAATTCAACATACCTAAGCCGTGCAAACTCTTGAATCTGAAAAGTTTTAAAATGCCTTTCTGCACTTTCACTTGACTGTTCATTGATTGACTCTGAAAAATGATCCTCTGTGTCTCTGTCGTTTTCTAAATCTCTCAAGCGAACACAACTGGACCCTGCTTTAGTCTCAGCAGGTCTGCCATTAGCACTGGTACCATTCTGATATGTATGTTTTTCTAATCTTTGCTTTCCCTGTGAGTATTTTGGTGCTCAATCTCAGTGAAATGACTTTGTGTGCTATGTCTCACTTTATTACGTTAAAACAGCAGAGGATGTGATTGGCTACTCCCTCACAGAAAACACAGGCAAAAAGACATTACATTAGGGTTTCTGCAGGTCTTATGGAGGTAGATTTAAGACTTTTTAAGAAGAGAATTTAAGGAATAAATTGAATGGAACACAATACGCCAATATAGTCTCTAAATGTAAATGTCTTGTATAAGCAACAAAGTTTGAACATACAACTTCCAACAAGTCTCCATTATTTTTAATTCATTTTACAAAAAAAAAAAAAAAAGCCTTGTTTTCCAGTACAAAAGATTCTTAAATCAAGATGCTTTTACTTGAAAAGCAAATTGTTGTTTTTAAGAGAAATTGATAAAAATGAAGTGAGTTTATGATTAAAAGAAGAATCAATATCTGCCAATGGGCTCAGAAAAATCGACTTAATTCAAAGGGAAAACAAGTTTTCATACGCCATTGAAAGATGTCTTATTTTAAGCATAAACTCACTTAATTTTGATCAGTTTCTCTTAAAAACAAGACTTCATATGTTCAGTTTACATCACAAGTAAATGTATCTTGATATAAGGATGTTTAGATTTTTGAACCAGAAAACAAAAACGGGAAGGAAGAGATTAATTTTCATGAATTTAAGACTCAGCTCTGATTTAAGACTTGTTTAGGCCTTAATTTGTGGATTTAAGATCCGCAGAAACCCTGTTGCGTGCAAATGTTGAAATCATAACATGTAAATCTATATCTCAGCAAAATATAATTTGCGAATTAATATTTTTTTAGATGCAGTCCGAAGCCTAAATGAAAGAGGTTTTGAACTCCGAAACTTATAAATGACCTCTTATATCAAAAGATCAGGGAAAACTGGATTTCTCAGTTCATGACCCGTGATTTTCAGTCAGCGAGTGTGAAAGAAAACTCTAACCTTCAGCTGTCCGTCTCCACACAGCAGCTCAGAGCCTCCTGCTCCTGTGCCCAGCAGGCCTATGAACCTCAGCCCCGGCCGCACCTCCACAAAGGCTTGGATGGCAGCGCCGCTCACACCTCTCCAGCCGGACACGTCCAGCGACACGAGCTGCGGAAGCATCCCTGGGCGCTCCAGCAGCTGCTGCACCAAATCGTCTCTGTCCATTACCAGCCTGTCATTGGAGATGTCCAGGTGCCTCAGCAGGTGCAGCTTGGAGAGCACTGAGATGAAGCTGGAGGCCGGCATCTCCACCTTCTGAAGCCCATGCGCATTCAGCGACAGAAGCCGAGACTGACAATTCAACAGAGGTGTGAGGTCTGTGATGTTCGTACCGGAGATATCCAAGCTCTCCAGCATGGGGATGGCACAGATATCCTCCAGACCCCGGTCATCCAGGTCCGTCCAGGCCAGAGAGAGCTTCTTCAAGCCCCGGAGCATGCTGAAGGAGGCCTGCAGCGACTCCTCCCCTGCTCCGCCGTAAAGACGCAAGCCGTCCATCAGCAGCGTCTGGAGGCCCTGTCTGCAGAGCTTGTTGGAGGTGAGACCGTGGAGAACATCTGAGATCGTCACATCGCTGTGTATATGAGAAGCGTTGAGCTCTTGGAGCTTGTGAGGGCAGAGCGAACGTCTGAAGGCCTCGGCCGAGAGCCGCGAGGACTGGATGCACGCGCGGCGCAGACGCAGGTGCTCCAGATTCTGGAAGATGCCTACGGTTCTGTCATTGAGGACACCTGAGAGGAACACACCAGAACATCGTGTAACACAGAACATACGTGACACATCATGCATAGCGAGCAGTCGTACCCTCATCGGCCATCCGGTGCAGCAGCTGATCGGCCAGCTCTTGAGGAAACACAGGGCAGTGGCGGAAGCGCAGTGACCCGTCCTCTTGTGCAACACAAAGCACTTCCACGTTGTGACACACCCAGGCCATGCTAATGTCTGTCAGGGAGGAAGGACTTTCTGCATCCTGAAACAAAACCAATATGCTAATATAATACATAATAAATAAAATACATAAATAAAACTAAATACTATCTATCTATATATATCCTGGCAAAAATGAAATTTAAATAAACGCAAAATATTTGTTGTGAACTGTAAAGCTCAATGCAATAAATTTTTTAAATTGAAAATATATTTACTTTGAACCTTTGTACACCTATATATATATATATATATATATATATATATATATATATATATAAAATGGATTTCAGGGTCAAGAAAATACATTTCCAATACATTTCCTATATTTAGGCTTTATATTATTTTTATTCAAATGTGTCATATGCTTGATGCATTTTCTTGGAAAATAAATATATGAAGGGCAAAATATATTTTTTAAATGCTTAATATGTTAAAAATATATATATATATATATATATATATATATATATATATATATATATTATTTATGTACAAAAATTGGCAAAATCTTGTAAAGAGAAGGTGGAAATGTTTTTTGTATATTTTGAAATATACATATCGATATATATCTGTCTATCATCCAATATATCTATATATATATATATATATATATATATATATATATATATATATATATATATATATATTGCATGTCAAGTGCCCCTTTGGAAAATGATTTAGGTATTTTTTGGCACTTTTTATTTAAGTCTGCACAGTTGTAAAACACTGTAAAAGGAACTGAAAGATTACACGTAATAAATGCATGCACGATTACCTTTCTTATAACAAGTGCATTCAGAGATCAAACTTGTCTAAAGTAAAGTAAAGTATTTAGATCACTTTATGTCTTACACGTCTTGTAGTTTGTTAGTGAGCAGAAGATGAAGTAACTCACCATTATAATCGAGATGCAACAGTTGAGAGTGTTATGGGCTTTTCTCTTCTAAAGGAATAATCTTATTACTGCAGCTAACGTCGAGCTCTTAAAGAACAGCTATTCTTGGAAGAAAAATGCAGCACTGCTTGTCCAGTTTGCGCACAGGTACGAGTTTTTCACGCCGCGATTGTCGCTTTCTGTTTGTTTGTCATTAAAAAACTAACGAGTAACGTGAAAATCTTGACAGCTGATCACGCGTGGTGGGCGTGTCTTCAGTGACGTACGAAACGGCTGTTTATCGCGGTGGGCGTGTCTTCAGGGACAGAATCCCTTAAGCACAGACTTCTCATTGGTTGCTTGTCAAACGTCATCAAAACCGCTCTTCATAAATACAGCAAGCAGAAAAATAATAACAGAAGTAATGTGGATGCTGCCACTGCAAAATGTGCCATTGTAATTATAATTTATTTAAAATACTGGTTACTACTTTTAGCGTTGTTACAGTAAAACAGTACATTTAAAAATTGGGCTTGCTTGACAATTATATTTTACATTAGGGAAAAAAAAGAAATGGCTAGTTTCAGAAATTTATTTCACAAATAATTATGGAACAGCAAGTAACACATTGGGTTAAATCTGACATTGTGAAATAGAAAGACTGAAAAAGCCTATAGAAATTTATTTCACAAATAATTATGGAACAGCAAGTAACATGTATCGAAAAAAAGCGCTATACAAATAAACTTGAATTGAAAACTTGAAAAGCCTATATTTTATGAGCAAACAACAACAACAACAACAAAATATTCCATAATCTCTCTTTTGTTTTATTTTGAAAAATCTTTTTTACAGTGTAAAATCCAATTCCATATTGCAAGTATATGCTAAATATAAATATAACAGTAAAGTTCAATGATATATATTTGAATAGAAAATATATTTAGTTTCAACCTTCATATGCCAAAATATATTTAAAAATTTATTTCTGGGATTTATTCCCAGTCAAACAGTAGCCTACACATTCAAATATGGATTAAATAGCCTATAGATTGCTATATATTTAGTAGTTTTCTTTTTTTTTAAGTTAGGATTTTTTTAGGTTTTGTTATGTTTTGAAGTATTTATTTATTTTTTGTTTTTTATATATAGGACAAATGTATATATATACATATACATTTTTATATCACAAGTATTTGATATGTACAAGTACAAAGTGTTTTACGCATACTCTTTTTTTTTTTTTTTATTTTTTATTTTGTCAGGTGTTGTGTATCAGTATGAAATTATGATGTCACTGTGCTGTAAACTCTCAAGTATCTATTTGTGCCAGGAAATGTAAATATAAATGCATCATGTAAGCTGTTGTTTGTTTTCAGGTCCCGGTGTTTGTGTATAGACCTGGAATGGGATGTTTATTATATTCTGCAGCTTTATTTACTCTCTGTCATGCATTTGTGTCAAGAACTGAAATTGTGTTCTTTATTGTTATAACAATGTAATTTCTTTTATTTGCTGGCTCAGCATCATTCCTAAAACAACAGGAAGGAAATATATGGTATAAAATGACTTTTGATCCTAAAGAACACTGATCTGAAGTGAGCCGACCCAACGACGATGGACCCTTTAATCCACTCACACCACATCACATCAAAACACAAAACTGTTACTCATCATCCAGTAACTCCAACAGGGTTTTAAAACAGTGATAAAACTTCAGTGCTGCCCAAATAAAGTGTGTCTGAAGTGTATTGAAGCATCAGCCCAGAGGTGTGTTTAGGATCCTTGAGCAATTATCAGTAGAGAGCAGGTCACATGCTTTCCTAACAAAAACCCTCAAAAGACAAAACTTACGTCAGAATGAACCACAAACAAAGTTATTTTATTCCTGTAGTGTTTGTGTGGGAATTGCATGTCCTCATATGCAGACTGTGACCTGTGTTGGAGACGTTTCTTTATCACACACCAATACAAATAAAACATTCCAGCTCAGATGGAGCAGATGCAGACGCATATGCAAATTGTATCTCAATTCAGTGCATCTGTTGCATATTTTAGAAGGAACTTGGCTTGTTGGCAAAACAAAAACATAAATGGGTCAGTATGTATTCTTAAACAAAGACGTACAATGCTGGGTTATTATAGTTTAATAAAATTAAAATTAAAACCATAAAAAAAAAATCGAAAATGGATGTACTGAAATAACAAAAAGTACACCTGAAACTGAATAAAGTTAATAAAAACTATAGATATAAAAATAGATAATAGATTTTATATTACAGTTATCAATGCATTTCAGATCTATTGCAGATTGCTCTATTATATATATAAACTTAGACAGTTGTTTTGTGATTATGCTTGTGGTTTCTTTATTTTTATTTATTTATTGGGAAACATTTTAAAATATTTTCCTTGCTCAAATGTGTTATATGGTCACAGGAGTTATACAGACAACAAATAGATTTTGTCTTCAAAAGTGACTTAAATGAATGCATTTTCTTGGACTGAAGTATATGTAAATATATAAGTAAATATATTTAAAAATATATTTGAAAATCTATATTTTTAGCCATACTGGTTGCTCTGAACAGCAGATAATTTTTTTTTTAAAGAAAAAGGTTACATGAATATAATCAGATCATTGTCAAAAATAGTACACATGACCCCACAGTGGAGACAATCCCATCAAGGTAGTTTAACACAAGGACAACCTGCTGTTTATTGACAGTGATTTGTGATGAAAATATATTATAGGCCTTTTAGTGACTTTGCAGTAAAATCCAAAGTTCTCAGTAAAGGAGCACATTAAACTTATCAGTAAAATTCACACAGCAGAACAATTACGAAACACAGAATAATGGCCATAACTGAGTCTTACCTTAATTTACAGTATGTCAGTGTGGTTTTATTGTGTTTCTTTGTTACCCACAGCTATAGAAAAAATATGATAAGAGTGGAATTTGAGCTTGGAAGAAAGAATTCACCAAAAAAATGCCCTAAATTAAGAAATATAAAACATATCTAAAACCACAGCAATAGAAAGTACTACTTGCATGCAGCATAACTGAGGCTGGCTCTTAAAACCAACCAAATGCACTGCAGTGTAGGTCAAAGCACATATAATGATTCATATTCTCTAATCTTTGCTTGCTAACAGAGACAAAATGAAGCTGTGAAAACGTAAACACAATGGCCATGGCTTTGTATACGCACGTCCTGATCTTGGCATAGTTTTCCATAAACGACCAGAAATAGACACAGTATCACTTGTGCTTACTGAAAAGTGAAATGTGATTCATCCAAAAGCAAAAGCCATGATGTTTTGTTCCATTTTAAGTGTATTATATGTCTGTATTACATGTTTTATGTATTTGTTTGTATTAAACGGTTATTGAGCCTGCGACGTGTGTTTGAGACTGAAGTTATGATGCCGAAATAAACATCAATTCTATTCTGACATCTCAATATGTAAAGGCGTTTATCGCCATGAAATAAAATATGGATACTGACGGTTTGATGACAGGAACTGACCAAAGGCCACTGTGGCTGCTATTGCTTTATTCATTGCATAGTTTCTGAACAGATGGAATAGACTTGAAATGAACTAAGAGGATGCATTATTATTATTACTGTCATTGTTGTAATACTTGCGAGGAACTGGAAGAACTGAAAACTGGCAACTGCTTATAAGTGCTTAAACCAGGTCTATGCACGTAATAAATATGGCAGCCATTGCAGTTCTGTATTACATATTAAAATTGATATTAAAACACACAACACTAATAAATTTAAACGATGAGTGAATCCAAGATTTTATTGAACAGTCTGTCTGAGCTGCTCTGTCATCGTCTTCCTCGAGATATCATATGCAAGCACAATTTAAAAACGTTTTATGTATTTAAGAAGCACGCTGCTTTGCAAGCTTAAGCAGCTAGTGTTTGAACGCTACTGGAGCGTGCAACTTTCGCCGTCAGAACGCAGACTGAGACAATGCCAGCAGTACACAATGTTCCCTTCTGAGGGAACTCCCCCTATGTGCACCTGGCACCAAACGCATCCTGACCTTTTAAAACATTTATGTGATTAAAAAAAAATTCTTTACTCATTGAGACATTTTTATTATTTCTTAAACGTCAAAACTGATAGCGTTTGTGTGCAGAAAACTTATAATTATGACTTCAAACTAGTTGTTCAAGAAAAGTACCGACGGCACAATGCAGGACAAAAACGGACCGTACCATAGTTTCGTGGAGAGGGGGTGGAAACTCCCCACTTTAACACAACAGCTGCTTTAAATAAGTGGATATAAATAATAAACAATTTATGAAATACATCCCACCCGATAATCTTATAAAGCAATGGGAAATTATAATACCACAAAGTAATAATAACAACAAAGCGACGACATCCAGCTTGAAGTTTCCCCCATGTAAAAATATGGTATCGTCCAAAGGCACTTACATCGTCCCAAAGCGTATAAGAGTTTGATTTTCTCAGATGGATATTTAGTTCAGGACATGCTGTTATGAACGTGTTGATCATAAAACGTTATGTTATTCTGCCACACGATTATAAAATGTATCGCTAAGTTTTATTTTAATGACTGGCTGCCAAATTATAACTGGCTACTCGGATTAAGATAAAACATACGGGCATTTTCGGATTTTTTAACACTGTCGTGCCGTTTTTATTTCGTGTTCTCAGATATAACAACCGGACAGTCGCTTACAGTTATTTAAAGTGACGATTTACAGTGTTCAAAACGGCTTAATTCACTTCTGAAACACGATCCATTGTTGAAGAAAAGATGTCATCGTCTGCAGAACCGTTTTCTTACATCGAAATGAGTCGAGTCCGCGCGGCTGGCTCTGGTACGTAACTTTACCTCTCTGTTATCTGCTTCTTATCTTTTTATATTTAGTGTTTATTGTGTTTAAGTCACTCTGCCTTTGTTCTGGTTCGAACGCGAAAGCTAAGTGTCAAGCGTTAATCTCGAGAACAACAATAACAGCACATCAGAGTGCGGTGAGGTTAACGTTTATGGAAGTTTAGTTCGTAAGTGAGTTGGTTCAGTCTGGGGCTCTTGATTCGCTGAGTTCTGCATGTCTCAACATGTCATCGCGGAGTTCATTCGGGTCAGCGGAGCAGGAATATCGGGCCACGAAATTACCGATCCTACTACGGCTAAGCGCTAGCTCATGAATATTAAATAGGCAGTGGTGACGTTGCTTGGTAACAGGCTCCGAGCGTCCATTCGCGTGACTTGATTAGTATTCATGAGTCGCGCACAGCCAATCGTAGAGGTCCGCTGGTCGACGTCACGGCATGTGTTTTAATATTCACAAATCTTCTCCATAGTAGACACGTGTGCAAGCGGGAATAGCGCTCTTCTGTCCGCAGCTGTCGCTTCATAGTTCATCGCAGGCGTCATTATAGAAACATACTGTATGTGGTTAAGAGTACAGTATTACTGGTGAGAGAATAGGCCAGAATCAAGGTTTCTGTGTCAGCTGGCCATCTGCTTTCCTTTAAAGAAGTCGTGACTGCCGCCGGCACACACACACACACATCTAGATATGTGCACTATTATATCACTTTTATTGTACTCTTTAGTTTCTAATTCAACGATTTGCAACTCCTGTTTGGAGCATAATGATGTATGGATATGTATAACTTAATTTCAAAAAAAAAAAAAAAAAAAAAAAAAAAACAGACGAAAATGTTAATGCTTAGTTAGATTTTAAATGTAATGAAATATTCAATGTATTTAATATAGTGCAAATATTTTAATTTATTAATATATTTTACAGTACAGCTATTAAATATTTAATCTATTTTAATTAATGCTTAATTATGTTTTCTGTGTAAAATAGTTGAAATATATTAACTAGTTTTACAGTACACTTATTTTAAATAGTATTTTAATACACTTTTATCATATTATGTAATATATCATAATGATAATGTATCATATTATGAATTATTTTATATATATGTCATGGAAATCATATATTTTATTCATAAATACATTTATACTGGGTCTGTCAAATCAATAAATCGTGATTAACTGCATCCAAAACGAAAGTGTGTGTTTACATGCATGTGCGTGCTGTGTAAATATGCATATAATAATAAATACATAGAAAATAGAAGATATTTAAGAAATATTTACGTGTGTATGTGTATATATATATATATATATATATATATATAATATGATTTATATTATTATTTAAATATATACTACATATATTTCTTACTTCTACATGTGTATGTGTTTATTTCTATATGCATGTATACACAGCACGCACATGCATGTAAACACACACTTTTGTTTTGGATGCAATTAATCACGATTTATTGATTTGACAAGCCCTAATTGATACAAAATCCATTTTAAGATTTTTTTATATAAATCTGTTTATTCTCTTAAATAATATTTTTTAAATACAGTTAGTAAAATACTAGATTATATTTCATTTCCAGTGTCTAAAACCTGACAAATTGGCAATTTTTCGTAAAGGAGCTGAAGGTTTTCCAGTAAAATGTAACAATTGCTCAGCTGTTCAATAAGCTGTTTTCTCACGCTTATGTTTTATGTTTCTTCGAACAGTCATCAGTAGCGACGATCATCTGCGAAGAGAAATGGAGCCCAGTGAGTTACAGGAGGCCGAGTGGTACTGGGCTGACATTTCAAGGTGAGTTTTTTGAGTTACAGGAGGCCGAGTGGTACTGGGCTGACATTTCAATTTAAAGTGTTTAATCTTAGTATTTGTGTCTATGTCAGTGTGTTTGCTTATTATTCAATCAATACTACTTAAACTTAAACTCTGTTGTGTTTTGAACCATTAGGGAGGAGGTGAACACAATACTCCACGGCATGCCTGATGGGGCTTTCCTGGTCCGAAACGCCTCCTGCAAGCGGCCCGGGGAGAATATACGTTAACCGTTAGGTGAGGACTGCATGCTTTAGGGTTCGGTTCAGATTTAAAGTCTGTGTCTGAAAGGAATAATCCACCCACGAACGAACACCGTCTTCATTTACTTCACTGACTCTTCATCAGGCCACAGAAAAATACTATTTTTAATTTTCGAAGTCAGATGTGCTTTGTACTTTGAAGTCTACATGAAATTGTAATGGAGTAATGAGCCAATGCACAAGTATTGGGTTTTAACAGAATTTTTAATTTTTTTTTTTTTTTTTTTTTTGCACAATGTGGATAACTGTCTCTCTTTAATAGTGGACTTTTTACTTCTCAGAGCATCCTAACCTTGACTTTTCTTAAATGCAATTAATCTCATGGCTTAGTTAACAGATAGCATCAATATAAAATGGTTTCAACGATATTACAACTTCTTAAGCTGGCAAAGAGTATGATTTGTTGGCATTGACTTCTAAATGGAGAAATAGCATTGGATTTACAGAGAAGGCTGTGTGTGTGAAATGCCCACAGGAGCAATGGCACCAACAAACTCATCAGGATCCACCATCAAGATGGGAAGTTTGGCTTCTCCGAGCCTCTGACCTTCAGCTCGGTGCCGGAGCTGATATCTCACTACAGGGCATCGGAGCTTGGTGCAGTACAACAGCTCCCTGGATGTTACGCTGGCTTATCCTGTTGTCCACACTGTGAGCCGCGTCCTGCCTTTCCAGTGAGTCTCGTTGTGAAGATCATCTCAGTCCAAAGGCTCTTTTTGTCAAGTGAACGCTTTAGTCATTAAACTAATTCCTTTTTTTAGGATCCGCCTGTGAAGGAAGAGTTTTTGAGTGCAACCAGAGAGAAACTCCAAGAATGTTTAAGACTGTTTCAGAAGACGGCTGAGTACGAGCAGCTCTATGACGCTTGCACTACACTATTACAGGTAAGCCATGGAAATGTTCAAATCAGCGTTATTATAGCAGTGTTTTTATTTATTATTAGTTTATATTTTTATATCATTTCAGTTTTAGTATTAGAATATTTGGTAGTTTTTATTAGTTTTTAATATTTATTATTATTATTATTGTTATTATATATTAAAACAAAACTATTTAGTTGGTTATTATTATTTTTTATAATTTTTTTTTTTTTATTAATTAACTTGGGCAAAGTTCTTGCTGTACTTCATTACATCATTTAAAATAATTATTAAAAAATATTAAAACTAAAAAATATTTAATAAAACAAATTTAAATAATAATTATTAAGACAAATATAATTATGTAATTAATCTATATGCTACATTTATAAATAACTATATAGAAATAATTTAACCGATATTTATTATTTACATAAGGAATGCAAAATGTTCACATCAAAAAAAAAAAAAAAGTATTTCTAATCACTGCCAACTAGGAACAAAAATATGAAATGAATATAAACTGAATAACTGCATTTATTTAATTTTGGGTTTTCTTTTTATTTTAGATTATTTTAAAAGCATTGATTTAAGTTTTAGTTTTCACATCTAAGAAAAGATTAAATGTATATCAAGTATATCAAATGCATTGCTTTGTGTTGCTTTACAGGAAATCCAGAGGAGAAACACATTTGAGGCCGTCAGTCTGACCGAGATCTCTAAAGAGCAGGTTTATTCTCCAGAGAACTCTTGCAAGGATTTCCAAGACACAGTCCACAGTGAGCTGAAAGAGTGAGTGTTCAGATGATCTGTATGTTCGTGTTCCTCTAGGAATTATGTCTGGAGACGTGATTGTTGGATGTGGCTTGCCAGTGCAAAAATCAGGATGTTTTTAAGTTGATTGGTTGGTAAAGTGTCACTAGGCGGTTGCTAGGGTGTCCTCAGTGGTTCTTAGTACATTCCTATGCAATGATTGCACATCCACAAATCTCCGTGATACTGCTTAATTTACAGAATAACACAGAATTTGGCACATTTTCGGATGAGTACATCAAAACTAGGGCTGTATGGACTAGTGCCTGTGAATACTAGAGTTAAAAAAGACTGCTAATTAAATATGAAGTCTGCGTGTTCTGTGTCGAATGAGTGAGCATACAAATATAGATATTTTTAATGAAACCCGAGGGCTTTCTATCCAAGATGACGACACTTTAAGAAGTTCGAGGTCTTGATGAAATCTTTATGAACAGAGGGGTTTATTCCAAAGCTTTTGAAAACACATGATCATTTTATATGAAATCTTTACAAAACAAAATCTTTCGGGGTTCTCTCAGTAATTATTTTTGTTTTAACTCCACAAATAATCTACCTGCCACCACTGATCTTATTTTAAAACCCGCCTCAATATAAAAGCAAACCGTTTAATTTCCCGTTTTTTATTAACGAAGTCAGAGGGAGCGAGCGGGGACACGTCTGATGCAGTAGGTCTGTAAGGTCTGCGGAGACAATGGGACGAAGGCTGGTGGACGGGAACGGGCTTCTACAAGACGATTCGAGATGCTCTTGTAGCTGCAGCCATGCATAGAAAGAAAAATCCGGGGTTTTTGCTTATTGAGTGTTTTGTTCTCTCAGGTCTGAATATGAGTGTGAGAGAGGAGACGGAGAAGAGTGCGGAGCTCCTGGAGGAAGAGAGCTGGTTTGTGGGAGATCTCGGTCGATGTCAGGCGGAGGAGCTTCTCCGTGGAAAACCGTCTGGAGCGTTCCTCATCCGCAACAGCAGCACCAAGGACTGTTACGCCTGCTCTGTGGTTGTAAGTCATCCATCAGTGCGGTTTGATCATTTCATCCTGTTTTGCATGATCCATAACTTCACGTTCATCTCCAGGGGCTATAGTCTCATACCGGGAGACATTTGTGACCCTGGAGCACAAAAGCAGTCTTAAGTCTCTGGGGTATATTTATTTAGCAATAACTAAACATACATTGTATGGGTTTGGATTGTCGATTTTTTTTTTTTTTCTTTTATGATTAGGATATTAAGTAAAGATCATGTTCCATGAAGATATTTTGTAAATTTCCTACTGTAAATATATCAACAACTTAATTTTTGATTAGTAATATGCTTGGTAAGAATTCATTTCGACAACTTTAAAGGTGATTTTCTCAATATTTAGATTTTTTTGCACCCTGCAGATTCCAGATTTTCAAATAGTTGTATCTGAGACAAATATTTTCCTCCTAACAAACCATACATCAATGGAAAACTTATTTATTAACGCTCCAGATTATGCATAAATAAATTGACACTTAAGACTGGTTTTTGTGGTCCAGGGTCATTGTATTATTATTTGCTGATCTGTGTGCAGCTCGGTGCAAATGGCCACTGGAGTAAAACCACCGATCACCGTTGATTGAGTTCCACTTCAGTTGAACCGATTCATTTAATTGAACAGATTCACAATATTAACCAACCCTTTAAAATCTAGTTCACCCAGAAATGAAATGAAACCCTCATATTCTTTCAAATCTGCATGACTTCTTTCTGCAAAACACAGATGCTAGAATGATATTTTCTCATCATCAGTCGCTGAAAGTCCCTTCACTGTCAGTTTCTGCTTTGATTAAAGAATTAAAAACGAACACTGAAAGCATTTGAGGTCTTTTTTCGATTTCATTTTGGTTCGTTTTAATAAGCAATTTCTTGTTAGTTTTTTTGCAATTTGGTTATAGTTTCATCCTCCGTAACCCTCTCTTCTCTGGATCCACAGGGTCGGCAGCGAGGTGAGGCACTGCGTGATTCGTCCACACGGAGCGCGGCTTCGGGTTCGTCGAGCCGTTCGACCTCCACAAGTCTCTGAAGGATCTGGTCATGCACTACCATCACACCTCGCTGGCACAGCACAACCAGGCTCTGGACGTCCGGCTCGCGTTCCCAGTCCACATGTCCAGCTGAACCCACTGGCCTCCTGCCGGAGACGATCTGCACTAAGACTGAAGGAGATTTGGCCGTAGCTGGCGCGTCTCTTGATTTTACTGTTTGAACAATACACATGTGCAAAGATCGGAAGCGACTGTCAAGCAGTTTGTCTGTTTATTGCACTTCCCGAAGCATTCCTCACGCTCATAATAATACTCCAGTACTTGAACAAGTGTTTAATGAGCCCTTCGTAGACACAAAAACGTCAGAATTAGTTTTTAAGGGTTTTGTAATACTCATGCTCTTTTAAGCAAACAGGTGCAGTAGTAGTTTTTGTGGGGATGAATGATTATAATCTTTTTATTATAATTCATTCATCATCCGAAAACATTTAAAAAATGTATTTTGTGAATGTAACAAACTTTCAAATCTCGCGTTATAACTAAAACAAGATGCCTGCAGTTTCAAGTTCTTTTTTCGCACTCAAGTAAGGATTGTATGGTTTTTTGACGATGATTTATTTGATTCATGATTTATTTGTTTTCTTGAAAACTGGTTTTAGTTCAATAAAAGTTGGATTATATTTTAAAGACAGCTTGAATATTTTGTGCACAATGCAGGTATCCGTTTTGCACCTGTTAAAGAGTCACAGGAAATGTATTTGTTGAAGTTTTAATTTACGTTTCTGGCATACTTTAATGTTTACCTTTTTTTACTATGCATTTTTTTTTTTTTTAGGAAAACCAGGGCAGTGTAGTTGTCTTACGGGCTTTTTTAATGGAGTTTAATAAACAAGCGTGTCCTGTGGTAGATGACACAATGCCAAACAGCTCGTTCTTGAATGAGCAACTCTCTGTAAAATGATGATTTTTTTAATCTGTCATTTGGTAGCAGCGGAACGTTTCCGCTTCTTCTGCAGAGCTTATTTTTTGCTACAGTGTTCGCCCTTGCATGCTTTAAAAAATAAAAACAAAGACGATTGAGTATAAATTCAGAGCTTATGTCTGATTTATTAAGGTGTTTCACTTTTGTTTTATTTTGATGTTCTGTAAGCCACTGGATAGTGAATAACCCAGTGCTATACGGGTGACACTAGAGGGATTTACTGTTGCACTGCTGGTGGTGATTCAGAAGAACACACTGTTCAGAAGGAAGTCTGTGTGTTAATAGGTGGACGGTGTAACAGGTTGGACGTGAGATGGATGTTGGGATTAGCCCTCGCTCTCTGCGTCAGCAGTATGGACGGGCTTAAAAGCTTTGTGTGTGTGTGTGTGTTACATCATGCAAGGACAGCCTGTAACAAGTGTGTGCAAACCCTGATTAGCTTACAAAGGCCCTACACTACACAAAAATCGATGAAATTAGTCATGACATAAGAATCCCGCTGCAGCTTTTCTTTATAAAACAAATATAGACTAATTAATTTCACTAAATACTCACAACCACATACATAATTTTAAAAACATTTACACCAAATTCAATTAATTATTTTTGTTGTTGAGCTAAACTGGATTACATGTAGTGTTTTTTTTTATTTATTTGCAGTGTTTACAAAGCAAACAAACAAAGCATGTTAGTGTAATATGATTTATGAAAATAACAAATAGTTTTAGTTGTCTTAGTTATTTTAGCTAATCATATTACACTAAATTTAAATAGAAATGTTGCAAGTAGCTGAAAAAAAGTTGTTTTATATTTTATTTCAAGTAATGGAAAATGTTTTCTTTTTATGGTTTTAGATTTACTAAATATCCTGAAACAAATTAAAAAAGATATTATGATTGCTCATATGTTTTATGCTCAACCTCTTTTCTGTAAAAAAAAAAAATAAAAATGTTGGTACTTTTTTGAAGTAAATTTGAAATACATAATTTTAACAACAGCAGGGAGTGATAATCGTGACAGCATGATTTGATAAGTGTGGGAAAATTAAAACAGCACAAGCATATAAAAAAAAGCATTAAAAATTTTTTAAAAATGAAAGCATTTTAGTTTTCTGTCTCTATTTGTAATTACATGTGCTTTATGTTAATCAACAAATTAAAAAAAGTGTACTTTTGCACAACAAAAGATTATTAAAACATTTGATTTAAAATATACTTTACTGTAAACCTGTAATTTGTCATTACTATGAAGTGCACTTTTAGGTGTGTTTCTGTTTATTGGCAGATGGCTTTGATCAGTGCATTTCTTCCATCTCCTGACGGTTTGGATCGTAACCTTTCATCGGATCTCCTCTGCTTTCACTCTTCCAGTCTTCTCAGGAGAGATTCACACAACAGGTTAGGGCTGAATGCTGTCCATAAAAGCATCTGCCAGTTGTTTCAGAGATGTTGGAGGAGGGAAATGACTTCTTTTGAGCATGCTTTGTGTTGGGAGTCATAATCATAAAGACTGTTGTTCTTAAAACACCAAACGACTGTGCTGTTAGAGACACTCCTGCTAAACACGCTCCCATGGTTTAGTCTAACAAGTCTAACAAGTCACCCATTTCACCCTCAGCTTGTACCAAACCCTGCTGAACACAACAAAAACATAAGATAATCACAGCATTTTTTCCACATTATTTTTGTCCAGCCCCTGTGTATACTCCTGTATCTATACCTAGATTATATTATTAGACCCATATCTTCCAGGATTTTCCCTCTATGTTTGGATTTAACATATTCTTAATAGCCTACTATTTCTAATTGGTAATACTTTATTTCGTACAATGATATTTCTCTTCCTTCAACATAATTCCTACAGTGAAAAATCACTTGTTCTACTGTATTCTGTCCACATCATTCACATAACACTGTTGGATGTATAGATCGTTTATTAAATCAATGCTTTTTAAACTTGTATTCGTATATTTTCTTGTATTGAATAGCCTATAAATGCAATGTCTTGCTTTAATTTCAATATTCCAATATTATTGCCATTTTTGTAACATTTAATTTTTTTTTTACTTCGTTGCTGATTTAATTTCTGATCTGTAGGGCTTCGTTCATTTCCTGGTTCTGGAATCGATTCTGTTGTTTTCGATTCTTTTCCGATTCTTGTTTTTTTAGATTGAAGGAAGCTAATCTCACCATGATGAATGCAGGATAGGTCGTAGAAAGTATCCTTCTCATAATATGAAGTTTTATTTGTAAAAAATAAAATAAAAAATAAATAAATAAAAAAAATGCTCGTGACGTTTTCTTTTATAATTATCATTGGCTGATAGAAATGTTTTAAAAAATAGTATTTTAGATGATAATAAGATCAAGACCCTCGATGCAGCGCTCAAAATTGAGCCAGTTCCACCGTAAAATAACCTATGAATCGTTTTTTTTTACTCCCATAGATAAGCTTTGTTGAACTGAAAAAGGCTCTGAATGAGGAGTCGTTTCCTCTTGATGGAATCGATTCCAACCTTTGGAATTGACTCTCGATTCTTTTCGGAATCGATTCCCATCCCTACTGATCTGCAATGAGATATTTCAGTTGCTACCACCTCTTTTTCCACTGATTTTCTCCTTTTCCACTTTCTTGAAGAAAGTCCAATATTTTAGAATATTGTATCCATTGCACTGCTAAAAGAATAGCCACCAGTTCTCTTGAATATACTGATGTCTTGTCAGTTAATCTTGCTTTTTTTCGAGATCTTTTGAAACTTTTAGGCCCATTCTGTCTCCACACTCCTGTCATGACATACAGTAGGCCACATCACATTACATTCATTCAATACTTTATTTTACAGTTTCCTGTCATCTTATCTATATGTTTTCCATGTCATTTGAATATTCTATTTTATTCTAGTTTATTCTATACCACAACATGTTTCCTTGTAAAACAACATTACAGCCATCAGATGAAATTTTATTTTTCCATACTGCGTCACAAAATGTCAACCACATTTTTAAATTTAATCTAATAAAAATACAATTCTGCTCCTAAGTTTGCATACCCCTTTTTCTTCTGGGAAACATGTACAAATCTTACATTATATAAGGGCAGTGCTTAATTGAAAAAACAAAACAAAAAAACAAACAAACTATGATCTTTAAACAAAATGATAAAAATGACTCAACATCATCCTGTTCAAAAGTTTTCACCAGTTTTCATCTTAATGCAGCGCATTGCCTTCTTGAGCATCAGTGAATGTTTGCAGCTTTTGTGATAGTCGTGTCTGAGTCTCTCAGTGTGAAATGATGGATCTCAAAATCATACAGTCACTGTTTGAAAGGGTTCAAATATGCGAGGATGCCGGAAAACCAAAGAACGTGCAGGACCTGGAGGATTGTTCTGAAGAGCAGCAGGCATATGAACTGCTCAGCAGTCAGTTGTTCATGCAAGTAACAACACGCGTTATGAATCAAGCGTGTGAAAACTTTTGAACGAGTTAACTTGTGTAATTTTATTTTTTATTTTGTGTTGTATGTAAACAGATGTGAAATCAGGCTATTCAGGACCGTACTAAAAAATGACATAAAACTTTTATCGATCCTATTATTTTGTTAAAATTAACAACATTTTCAAGGGGTAGGTTATGTAGGTAAACCTATAAGCAGAAATGTAAATATAGACCCATTTGAATCAGCTGATTATACGGTTACATGTTTATGTTCCATTTCAGGGGTTAAATATAACATTATGTGCAGTTAAATTTTCTTCCAGCATAAACAAGAAGATAATTTATAATGTGACCCTGGAGCACAAAACCAGTCTTAAATCGCTTGGGTATATTTTTAGCAATAGCAAAAAAATAAAAATAAAAGAAAAATAAAAAAATAAAAAAAAAAGAAACATTGTATGGGCAGTCAAAATTATTGATTTTCTTTTATGCCAAAAATCATTATGATATTAAGTAAAGGTCATGTTCCATAAAGATACTTTGTAAATTTCCTACTGTAAATATATCAAAACTTCCTTTTTGATTACTAATTAGCATTGCTAAGAACTTAATTTGAACAACTTTAAATATGATTTTCTCAATATTTTGATTTTTTTGCACCCTCAGATTCCAGATTTTCAAATAGTTGCGTCTTTAGGCCAAATATTGTCCTCCTAACAAACCATACATCAGTGGAAAGCTTATTTATTCAGCTTTCAGATGACATATAAATCTCAATTTCGAAAAATTGACCCTTATGACTGGTTTGTTTTGTGGTCTGGGGTCATATATAACATTTAAATCCACTTTCTGTAAATACTAAAATACTTTCATGATGTATTTGTTTCTTTCAGACATGCAACTTTTAGCTTTTCAAGATGTTAACTGATGGACTGGAGTGATGTGGATCGCTCGTTTGTATCAGCTGTTTGGACTCTCATTCTGACGGCACCCATTCACTTGCAGAGGATCCATTGGTGAGCAACAGATGCAATAATAAATTTCCCCAAATCTGATGAAGAAACAAACTCATCTGCATCTTGGATGGCCTGAGGGTGAATACATTTTGACCAAATGTTCATTTTTGAGTGGTCTATTACTTTAATATTATTCAGCTGAACAAACCGAATTATTAAACTTTGAGATGTAAGTCAAACCAGTTACGTGAACGACACACCAAATCATCCAGGTGTGCTATCAGTTGATTATTTACAGTGAAATTACTTGAGTTATATCTAGAGACCAGAACGTAATAGACTTTGAGGTAGACTTTGAGTTGTGATATATTATTTTCAGTGAATTTTACCTTATTCTGCATGAGCATACGTAAACTTAAAAAAAAAAAACACACCAGAAATTATATTATTTTTCAGCTTTCACTGACATAGTTTTTTTTTAACCATCATCATCATTTTTATGCCACTTTTTTTTAAAATGAAAGCAATTATTTTCCATTTACAAAATGTGAAACAGATTTTTTTTTTAAATTTTTATAATATTAATATATTTACAGATTTATTTTGATGCATTATTTTTTCTGCTTAGCATTTAGTATATAGAAAATAATTTTTGTGTGTTTTTGTCAGGTTAATTGGTACCTTTATTAAATAGAGTATTTTTTTTATCTAGTGTAAAATAGATTTATGAAGGAAAATGTGGGTGAAATATTGAAATTCTAATCAAAATACACATTTTGGTGAAAATGTATGCCATTGGCATTAAACACAGCCAAGAAAATAAATAAAATCAAATCCTAAGGATAGACAAGGGTTAACTATCTCTAACAACATCAGTATGAATGAACAGGATACACACACATCACATAATTATATCAAATGGATGTTCTGGGCATTGAAGGTGAAATTAGCATCTTAATTCAGTTGCAAATAAGATATTATATTTTTATAATATATGTGACCCTGGACCAGTCTTAAGTTTTAATTTTTCAAAACTGAATCTAAAAGCTGAATAAATAATCTTTCCACTGATGTATGGTTTGTTAGGAGGACAATATTTGTCTGAGATACAACTATTTGAAAATCTGGAATCTGAGGGTGCAAAAAAATCTAAATATTGATAAAATCATCTTTAAAGTTGTTCAAATGAAGTTCTTAGCAATGCATATTACTAATCAAACATTAAGATTTTATATATTTACAGTTGGAAATTTATATCTTCATGGAATATGATCTTATCTTAACATCCTAATGATTTTTGACATAAAAGAAAAATTGATAATTTTGACCCATACAGTGTATTTTTGGATATTGCTACAAATATACCCCAGAGACTTAAGACTGCTTTTGTTCTCCAGGGTCACAAATACGATAATATATTTCTAATGATAACTAATCAGACAGTTACACACTGCACTGTAACGGTGTAGATTTATTACACTTGTAAATAGTTTTAGAATAAAAAAAAAGAAAGAAAGAAAACAGTGACATTTAGTTTAGACATTGTTTTGAGACGTTAACTCCATTCCTCAGATTTCACATACACCACAAACTAAATGTTTAACAAAACAGGATCTGTAAGAGACAGCAGAATCCAAACGCTAGCCAGACATCAACCATATTTAAAATAAAGACATCACAAATAAATGCAACACACACACAGGATTGCTCTACATGTCAAAAACAGCTGGTGTCCGGTCTTTTGGGTTCCTCGGAGAAAACCTTGGTTCCATTTTGATAAAAGTCACGTTTGATTTGTATGTCTGTGCATCACAAGTTAAATTATATTACATCTTTCTCAATGGACATACAGTACTTTGGGAGAAACAAATATAAAGTTTCTTCTGATGCACACAAGAGCCTGTTTTAAAACTCAAAACTATTGTTACACATGTATTTTATCATGTGAAAATACTCCGTATCATTAGATCAGATGACAATCCATTGTTTAGATTTGTTACTTCTATTATGTTTCAATTGTTAATAAACATAACAGTGTAATGTAGTTCAAATTAGGGAAGAAGATAAAAAGAATAGTGCCTGTAATCTACACTTTTAGATTATGTATTGTTATGTTTTTTTTATATGATTTGATGGTCACATTTAATTTAATAAACAATGTGTCCTAAAGCTGTAAAGACTTGTGGCTGTGTTTAGAAGTACACTAAAACTCGGAGTCTGAAACAAAGCCTGTATTGCCTTCGAACTCTTAATAAAACTTTCAAAGCTGGTAAACATATTAAAGTGAAATGCAATCTTATTTACAAAGCTAAATGCATGTAATGTGTATGCAAAACATGATTAGGCATTTCAAGACACCAGCAGATGAGACGCAACCAGCTCCGTCATTTAAGAATTCGTTATTAGTTAAGAAAGCAGGCTTTACTGGACTCGTACGCTGTCAGACGTTCAGATGCAATTATACGAATGAAAGCAGGTGTAGCACACTGCTCATATGTGCAGATAATAGCTCTGAGTGAGAACGGAAAGCTGCAAAGAATGAGATGTTATAAAATATCAGCATAGAAAAAACAACTACAATAAATTAGTGAACATGCCAGTTAGATATATAAAATCTACCATGTCTATTGTCATAAAAAATGTGAAAGATAAAGAAATATCAAAACAGAAACGAGGAGTTTAGAGTGTTTCTTGGTTAAATCTACATGTTTACGTAACGTAGCCATGTGGGGAACAAAACAAACCTGGAATATATAAAACTAGCCTGCACCGTATACTAATGAGTATATACGAGGTTCAGCGGTGTTGGAGTATCGACTGAGCCTCAGAAAGTCTTTCTCGGAGGAATGTAGCGGTCTGAAATCGTCCTGCTGAAGCTGGAGGTGAACGGAGAGGTCTGTGGTTAGCAGGTGTGCTCTCGTCTACGATTTGTTGGCATCTCTGACCTTCTGGATCTCCTGTTTGAGGAAGAGAAACCATGTGGAGCTTAGCGAGGGAAATATCCTCACAGATAGCGGTTATACAGGTGAAGGAAGACACCAGAGGGATTTTAACAGGACTATCTCATAGACTTTTTACAATAATTCTTTCCCCCCTAAAATTTAAGTAGAGGAAATAAATTACATTAGATGCACTGAATTAGGAGAGAAAATTGTGTAAATGAAAATGTCTAAATTCGGCTTTAGGGGCCGTTCACATATTGCGTCTAAAAATGCGTGGAAAAACTCTAGGAGCGCCGCTCTCTCATTTTTTTCCCACAGCTTTCGGACGCTTGTGCTTGTGCGGAAAATGGCTATCCGTATACAGATATGATCAGCTGTTCCTTCATCTTGGCTGAGCTTTCAACGTTGTTACAGGAAAGGATGAAGCTGATTGGTTGGTTCTTGTCACATGACCCGCTGTGCGCTTGCGGCATTGTAGAGCTGCGCAATTAACGGAATTTCTAATCGCGATTACAATTACAGATACGACAATAACGTAATCGTTCAAAGCGGCAATTAATCGTACAAAGTTCACTTACGTTATTCTGCCGGCTTTAGATGTGTTTTTTCTTTCTACGGATAATCTTAAGGGTTTTTGCATTGTTTTAATTTTAGTATGTTTTTTTTTTTTTTTAAAGAAGAAACCAATCCAATGTATAGTTGACATTTTAGGCTTAATAATATAGAAAAACAATAAACGTTCTTCAGATCTAAAAAAATGGATTCAAACAACGTTATAAACATCATTCAATGTAAATAGTGATTAATAATCGGAATTACAATTATATCCATAATTATTATATAACCATAATTGTTTTAGAATATTTAGATGGAATACATTATGGAAGCTTGTTTCCACCATGGAATAAAAAAAAGTGAAATATAATTGCAACGTATCTCACAATTCTGATTCTTTCTCACAACTGCGAGCTTATATCCCTTTTCTCTGAATTGTGAGATATAAACTTGCAAATTGGATTTATAAGTCCAATTCTGAGGGAAAAAGTCGGCTCACCACTGACATTTTCTCACAACTGCGAGTTTATATCCCACTATTCTGACTTTATAAATCACAGCCGTGCATATAAAGTCAGAAATGCAAGATATAAACTCGTAACTGTGAGATAAAAAGTCGCAATTATATTTCTTATTTTTCTGTCCCGTGCTGGTACGGGCTTCCGTCATACACTTCATTTGTTAAGAAATAAAAACAACAACAGAAAATAGAATGCACTATGGGAAAATAATAAATAAGCTATAAAATGCATAAGTGTTTTAAATAAATTTTTTTAAGTAAATAACTGGTTTTAACTGAAATATGTCTCTGTGTTTACCAGAGGATCGTCTATTAAAAAATGTAACTTCTCGCATCCTGATACTGTGACAGAGTTGTATTTTTGTGCATGTTTTTATACCATCAAAATCTCACACCATTCCACAATCCAAATTTTATGGGAGCAAGTATTTATCTTGACACTGGTGCTTTGCGTTCTGATGGACATTTACACTGGAAAATATTTACCTCAAGAACAGCATGTTTTAATTTCCCATACGCTACGTCAAGGTCATCATTGGTAATCACCACATCAAATAAACCCGGCTCTTTGCCTGAAATATGGGTATATGAAAGTTAGCATGCTATTCCAGATTTAAATCAAATATTTAATTAAAAATAATCCACATAGGAACGGACACTTACTTATTTCCATGTCAACTTTGGCTGCATGTAAACGCTTTTGTAAACTTTCCTCAGATTCAGTTTTTCTATCCCTTAATCGTTTTTCCTAAAGACATAACGTTTTAGATTAAAACGTGAAGAAGCGGACCATCTGGAGATGATTTACAGGATCTCTCACCAGGATTTCCATTGACGGAGGCTGGATGGACACATAGATGGGGTTGAGATCGGTTCTCTTGATGTTCTTCACTCCCTGCATGTCAATGTCCAGAATGCAGATCAGATTTTTGGCCTGAACAGCCTGAACAGCTGCTTTACTGTGAACGAGGCAAAGACAGTGTTAGTCACAATTCCACACATATTTCTGCATACATGCAGTATTTCTCTAGTTTGAACACAAACATTAGTGATGGGTGGTTTATGAATGAACTATAATAAACTAAAGACTCGGGAGGTAAACTAATCATTTATGGTACTCATCTTTGGCTACATTATAATTTCTAATTCAGAATATGATCGAGATAATGTAATATGATGTAATATTTAGTGGCAGTCAAATCAACTAAATTTTGATGAAATGAATTGAATGAGAGAGTCAGTAAAATGACCCAATCGTGACAACACTAACAAATGTGTTATCAAAAAAGTTAAAGATCAGGCGTTTGTGAACCTGTTCATGGAGAGCTGCTGTCCTGCAGAGTTTGGCTCCAAACCTTATTAACCCTCTGGTGCTGTTTGCTCAGTTTTGACTGAAAATTTGTGTTTTTTTGTAGATTTTTTTTTTTACGTAACTTGGTAAAGGTTTTGGCGCTTGCCATGTGAACACACAAACACATACCAAAAAAAAAAAAAAAAAATACACACACACACACAATACAAAAAAACAAAAAAAGGTTAAATGGTCCTGAAAACAAAAATAGCCACACTTGGAAATTAATAGGGAGTAAATTTCATCTAATGGAAACGTTTGGTACTGAAAGTGCATTTTTTGAGATATCAACCTCAAATTTAAAAAACACAACTTGTTTAGATATAGGGCTTTGATTTGCACACAGTTTGAAGGTAAAACATTTTATATTTCATATCAAATTTAAAAATAGTATTTTGTGCATTTTTCAGATTTCTTAAAAATTATTGTATGTATGCATATGAAGAGTTTATTTGCAAAAATAGATAACTTTTTTATTTAAAAAAATCATGTCTGTTATTATGTAATCATGTTGTTTTTATTGTGTTAGTTAGCTGTAATTTTTTTGTTATTTTTTAACCTAATCAAAATAATCCAACTGCAGTTTGATTCATTTTGATTAATTGCAAATGTACAATGAAAAAACATGATTTTTGATATTTTCTTCAGTAATAATCTTCCAAGTGTCTTTTAAAAAAAAAACAAAAAAAATTTTTTAAATGAGATGAAACTTAAGTTTGTGCTCCAAAGCATTCAAGATTTATGGGAAATTAATTTTTCAGGTCAATGCTCAAAACCATTAACAGGCAATAAATGGATCTTAACTATTCCATAAATAAAATTTAATACCATAAAATCCCCTAAAAATACAAAATGTGAAATAAAAAAACATTATCAAGTATTTAATTGAAATAAAAAAACATCCACGCAGGGTCAACCCCACCTGAGTCAGCTAATCAAGGTCTCGAAAATTCCAGTAAAGTGTGTTGCAGTTAAACTCTGCAGGACACCCCCGTCACAAAACCATTCAGAAACGGCAAAATCTTTTTTAGAAATGATATTAGTATCAAAAGAAGGATGTCAGCGATGCACCTTCACATATAAACACAAGACTCTTTATGAGGAGGACTGTACCTTGTTCCATACATGTTCCCTGAAAATTCAGCATTTTCGATAAATTCACCATTTGCTATGGCTGCCTTCATCACTTCCCTGGAAACGTAATGATAGTCTGAAAAAAAGATGATATGTGTGTCAGTATGGCGATCATTAAAAACACACACAAACCCACATGTCACGGAGAAGAAACAAAGCCAAACAGCCATTCTGATTTTTTTAATCGCTATTATGTCACGTGCTTTTACGTAACAGTTTATGTAACAGCAGTGGCTCTGGGCATGCAACCAAAAGCGTGAATATTATTGTATAAAAAAAATGATTGCACTCATGTGAATGTTT
Organism: Cyprinus carpio; assembly: GCF_018340385.1. Taxonomy (NCBI): domain Eukaryota; kingdom Metazoa; phylum Chordata; class Actinopteri; order Cypriniformes; family Cyprinidae; genus Cyprinus; species Cyprinus carpio. The sequence continues at coordinate 3,934,796 of NC_056573.1, forward strand.
ATGTTGGCCTGAACAGTCACATAAACTGCTGTTCACTCAAATTAAAATGTTTAATTGTCTTGAACAGGCCTTAAGATTTGATCCTGTTGTACTAGTCGTGTCATTTAATGCTTGCTGGGTTTGGTTCAGAGAAGATAATGCAAAAGATATTTTCAGAAGCACCCAAGATCAAAGCCTAACCTTTGCCTTCCTCCTCTCCTGGACGGGGGCTTCGCGTCGTATCTGGTAAAAGATTGTTCTCGGTTATTTTAATTTTTCTGGTATCCACTTAAGAACAGCATTTGTGCTTGAGTGTGTGACTCACGGGAAACGCTGAAGCCAAATACACCCTCAAACTCCGTGAGCAGCTTCTTCAGCAGAGTGCTTTTGCCAGCTCCAGACGGTCCGCTCATCACCACAGGCCTCGGTCCAGCCATCGCTGCACCAGACACACAGAGAACACACCTTCAGAATAAACTCACTTTCACTCCCTTACCAAACAAATCACAAAGTACTGATCTGCTTCTGAAAGAAGAATCTTAAGCTCACCTCAGCTCCATTTATACGATCAAAAATACACTAAAAACTTTAATATTGTAAAATATATTGTTAAAAATGACAATGTGATCAAAGCTGAATTTTCAGCATCATTACTCCAGTCTTTAATGTCTAATATGCTGATTTGCTGCTCAGTTATTATTGTTTCTCAATTATTAATAGTTCTTAATATTATCAATGTTGAAAAATTGTAACAAAACAAACAAAAAAAAAGATACACTTTTATCAGGATTCTTTGATGAATAGAAAGTTCAAAAGAACAGCATTTATTTAAAACAGAAACATTATAAACGTCTTTACTGTCACTTTTAATCAATTTAATGCGTCTTTGCTGAATAACTGTATTAATTTATTTTCTTTTTTTAATCTTACTTGCCTCACAAACCCTTGATTGTTGAATGTCACACAAGCATTTCATAAAAACAGCACAAATGTTTCAAATGTTGGCTGCTGAGGATTCAGCTTGGCTGTTAAAGGAATAAATTACATCTGAAAATAAATTAAAACAGAAGACAGATCTTTTAAATTGTAATTATATTTTACAATATTACATGTTTTACTTTAATTCTGATCAACTAAATGCAGCCTTAGTGAGCATAAGACACGTCTTTTTTTTTTTTTTTAAATCATATTTTAAACATATGTAACTATATATAAGGGTGGACAGGGATGTTTTTTCCTCAACATGTTCCAGCAGGCCTGGAGCAACAGCTCGTTAGCTCTGAATGGCGGTAATTAGATCAGATGAGGCATGCATTTAATGAGTGTGATAGTGGAAAACTACAGATCCTGTACTGAGTCATTACATTCAGCTGAACCAATAACCTACCAATCGGCATGCATTTAATGAGTGTGATAGTGGAAAACTAAACACACACACACACACACACACACACACACACACACACACACACCACACACACACACACAGAAGCAATTAAACTTTTTTTTTTTCTAAAGAAAATCAATTAAGAAACTGACATGCTAGTGATAATGTCAATGGTGTTTCTTTCATAAAACTTCTAGATGTTATGTCTTTTTTCTAGACGTTATCCATGTTTTATTTCTCAGTGACATGCAGCAAACAAACAATAAAGGATTTCAAGATTTAAAAAAAGGTATTCAGCAGTTTACACACTTCAGGCAGTCACACAAAAGGAAGAATGGAAAGATAAAGAGCTAACACATGGGATTAACTGATGCAGATCATCTTTTTCTCTCTTTATAACATTATGTCTCGTAAGGAGCAAAATATCGAGGCCCCTTTAACCAGTTTGGATGCGTTTCTTTCTAATTGGTCAAGGACCCTAATTCATTTTATGACTAGTAGCTTATGATTCCATTATAATGTTGAAATTCAGACAAGTAATGAGTTTACATTTACATTATTATATGAAATCACCTACAACAGTCAGCCATTGAACACTATAAGCCTAAAAAAAATGCTTAATTTTCTTTCAGGTACACCTTTTATTATTATTATTGTTATTATTTATTTATTTTTATTTATTTACTTTCATTTAACTAACACACTTCTAAGAATGAATGTTCAATAACAAGTAAATAAATAAACAAACAATCATGGGTGTTGCCTACACATGATAATTATTTAAATAATCATGCATTTTTAAAAAAAAATTAAAATAATTTCATGAATATCAAGAACTTTTGTTAGGGTTAATCCATTTGAGCATATTCATAAAAAATTTTCAAGAAAAAAAAAAAATAAATACTAAAGCCTGGGGAAAATAAATGCAGAACATGTTCACATAGGACACTATTAATATGACTACATGCATGAAACCATTCAGAAAGATTTGGGCACAAATGGGTTAACTGCCAATACTGCTCTCCTTAGTTTATATTTAAGCATTCAAACAATATTTCAATGCATTATTAATAACGAGAAGTAAATTTAGGTCACAATCCAAGCTCTGTATTTGTATTGCTTACCTTGCTCAAGTGTTAACGTGTGTAAATGAAACTGAAACACGCAGAGTGCTCCGTGTGATCTGAATGTTTGCGTGTGTGCCTGCAGATAACATCAGCTCAGTGGAAACCAAACCCATCAGACCCAGCCCAGCCTTCTTTACACCAGTTACTGCCATGCATCAAAACATTACAGCACACTGACTCAGCTCTGACAGCAGGGCTGCACGATTAATCGAACTTCTGTGGAAAACGCAATCGTTCAAAGCGGCAATTAATCGTTCAAAGTCTACTTATGTTATTCTGTGTGCTTAAGATGCACTTTTCTTTTTTTCTACATGTTATCTTAAGGGTTTTTCCCATTATTTTAATTTTAGTTTCAGTGTAACATTTCAATACCATTCATATTTTTACTTTTTTATCATTTTAAGAAGAAACCAATCCAATGTATAGTTAACATCCGAGGCTTAATACTATAGAAAAGCACTAAGACAGTTTATTTTCATATAAAAATACGGCATGCAGTTGCATCAAACAATGGTGTAAACTTCATTCAATGTAAATTGTGATAATCGTAATTAATAAATCGCAATTACAATTTCAAGGGAATAATCGACAATTATGATTTTTGTCATAATCGTGCAGCCCTAACTGACAGACACAAAAAAAACACCATCACTTCTGAATTATGATATTTCCCATTGAGCCACTGAATTATTCAAAGAATGCATAAATTAATTCAAATAACTTTAAGCTACAAAAAGGCGAGTCAATGTCACAAAATAGCTCACACTTCAGTCCAAAATCAGAATGAAAAGAACAATTACTTTGCATTCAGAACTGCTTATTTTTAGAAAAATCCTTTTATTTTTAATTTCTCATTGCAATATTATTTCTTGACAATTAAACGAGTATCTACACTATCAAATCTATACCATGCAATGCTGATTTTTATATTTTATGTTTACACTATTCACCACACATTTACACACTTTGTTTTTCCTCCTTTTTTAAATACTGTATGGCATATTTTGTTTGTTCAGGACTCATCATTCATAATTATGTCAGTCTGAACTCTATTTCAGCTCTATCCGTATCTGTATGACTGCGGCACTAGACCACTCTCTCCATGAAGAGGTATTCTGAGATGTAGAACTCACTAAAGACAAGTGTTTACAGTTTGCATCAGTCTTTGAGCTATAACAACTTCATCATTTATTCACCCTCATGTCTGAGGTTCTTTCTTCTGTTGAACACAAGAGAAGACATTCTGAAGAATGTTCCTAACCAAACACTTGATGGTACCCATTGACTTCCACAGTATTTCCCCCATACTATAGAAGTTAATGGGTACCAGCATTCCTCAAAATATCTTCTTTTATTTTCAACAGCAGAATTTTTGTGTAAACTATCCCTTTAAATACTAATAGGTCCTTTCCTTTACTAAAATAAAAACAGTCAGCAAGTCTAAAACCTTTTAAACATTAAATCTCCTAATCAAGTCATTTGCAAAGCATGCTGGGAAATAGATATCAACTGCTTAATTTTTTTAATTACTTCAACTTATTAAATAAATTTTAAATTACACCCATATTAAGTTAATTTAATAATCAATTCATTATGTATTAATTATAATTATGTTAACAGAACCTATTAAAATAAGTACTTTACTTAAGCTCTATTTACTTTGGAGTAATATTTCTTTACATGCATTTAATCTTAAATGAATGCTTTGTGTACTTTATCCACCAGTGCATGTAACTATTAAACAGCATCACAAAGCACGACATCTAACGTGACAATGCAAAATCCTAAAATGGCATTTAAATGATGATTAATGATTTAAAATAGCCTCGCGTCTTATTCCAGCGAGCGCTGAGGTGAGGTCTCCGAGCAAACACAGCTGCGAGTGACATGAGGCACTTGAAGGTAAAGGGTTTGAAGTCCAAACGGCTCTTTTTCAGAGCCACGGGTCACAGGACAGCGTTTCCATACACACTGAATTCAAGCGAGCTGCATAATTCACCACAGCTGGATGTCACACTACATTAAAAACAGCTGGAATCACACGCAAGCGACAACATCATCTGATTCAATAAAACCGTCCGAGCCTCTCCATCACAAGCGGTCACGAGATGTCTAATTAAACACACACTCATAATAAATGAGCTTCACGTGTGACTTAATGCAAGTCATCCGGTGCGACCTCTCGACATGTGACCAGTTTGGGCCGGCGTCAGTCAGAGATAAGAGATGCGCTACATTTCAAAGTCTTCAAGGTCACAAGATGATTTCTCAAAACTCAAACAGATGCTTCCTCGTTTCCTTGCTCCTCAGTCCTTCAGTCCGGGACCCATACACTGATCTTAAAGGACACTCTCAGTTCTCTTACCACACTGAGAGGACGCTTCCTGAGGCGCTGAAGGAGCATTTGTTCATGTCACAATCATTTTAACATACGTTTCACCTTTGCGGTTCAAATAAACCTTATATTTGACATATATTTCAACAGGGCATCTTGCTTTTTTAACCCTCATGTTGTGCCATTTTGACCTAGAGAGGATTTTTATTTTTTTCCTGAAAATACCAGTTAATGTTATTTCATTGGACTAAAGATTGCTGACTCTGATTGCACGGGGTATAACATGTCCCTAAAAAATGTTATTTCATTGGACTGGGATACCCCCACCTTATCACACTTGTGCTGTTGACTGGTCTACAAAAAAAAAAGAAGAAAAAAAAAAAATAAAATTGCTTGCAAGTTTCACATTATACTGTATTATCACCACATCTTGGATTCAGTTTATTTATTTTTTTCAGCTAATTTTTTTTTATCAATTAGCACAGGTTTTTAAATCGTCAATGATCTGAGCATGCACATCAGTTATTGAGGAAAAAAAATTGAGAAAAAAAAAAGGCCTATTTTGTGGATATTTCTGGCAATATTCATGAACAGAGGGTGCATAAGCTCAGATCACTGAATTTTCAGGACTTCCAGCACAGAACAAGGGTTAATCTAGCTCTTACAAAATTTCCTAAAAAAACAAAACCTGAAGGACACAAGGACAGAAATCCCTCAAGTGATCAAAAGTATAGTCCTGTAATTCCTCTGTGCTCAGCTTCATCCCCACATCTTATTTAGGAGGAGAAGTCAGGCTGACAATATGCATTGTTAAAATACATTTCTGTTATATTAAATTAGAAAAATGCAAACCAGAAACGTTTTCACGAGTAGTTTTCGAGTATTTTGGACATCCGCGTGCAGCTTCTATATTTTCAAACCCAACTATAAATAAATCTATCCATGCACGACTCTGTATTTACACTCTGTACACTAAATACTAGCTTGCACAGTGCATCACATGTATTACATGCATTGGGTTAAATAAAAATGCAGTAAGTTTAATTCGAAACATACCGAACGTGATGAATAAAACCAGCTACGAGAATAAAAAAAGCATCAAATTAAATCACAATAGCACTTCATAACTTCTTTACTGTATCATGATGCAACTGGCGACCATCACATATGATTTAAAGCTATAGCTCGTTTAAACTCACCTGAAAAAAACCTGGAGATAAACCTCACATACATTGGGGAAAACCAGACCAAACACGAGGAGAATGTCTTTCTCCCTTCGCTTATAATCTTCCTCTCTCGCTCAGGTGACTGGTTTTCGCATGAGAGCCATTACTGGTGCCTCGATTGCGTCATCAGCAGGCGACACGCATCTCGCAGATCTTTAGAACATCCGCGTTCTGATTCTGAACCCGCTCCGAACGGCACATGATGTTGACATCACACATTCTTATACAGGAACACGCACGATTTAAAAAGAAAGAATCGTTTTTGTCACGTCGTACTGAATAGAGCGGAGTCGAACAGATAGTATTCGTGGTGATTAAAAAAAGCGCTTCACGCCGGATTTATAAAATAAAGGCAGGCGGTTTCCCGGATGTTGTGGTAAACTAAGGCCTGGGTCTTCTACTAAACACGTGTATAACATCTCTGCGCGCTTTTAGGAGGCTGAAAGTGTGTCTGGGTGAGCAGAAGTCATGTTCGGCTCGTCGAGATCTGGAGGGGTGAGGGGGGTCAAGACCAGTTCAACTGGGACGATGTGAAAGTGGACAAACACAGAGAGAACTATTTGGGTGAGCATCGATCGCGCTAGCAGCGCTAGCCTCGGCTAGCAACTCAGTGTGATCTATACGTTAAACAATCACCAAACATGCGATTGTGTTCATATAAGCACGACTTATTTTGCACTTTACACACTTGAATTAATTAATAGTATATTATTATAGTTGGAGTTGATGTTTTTTGTTTGTGTTTTTTTTTTGTAGGTGTGGTGGTTTTAGTTTAAGTTAAAAACATATAGAGTACGCTTATGGGAATGGTAGTTGTGAGTAGACGTGTAACGTTAGTTTATAATGTCTTCTGGGGTGACGCTGTGTTAAAGTCTCTTTGCAGAATTAAGTTTCCACATCTGTAGTGTAAACGCAGAATTTCCTACCTTTCTGCTTGGCGGGATCTCTCATTACAGCGTCTGCTTGTTGTGTGTGTTGGACGCAGCGGTGGGTTTTGTAGGTGTAGACGTGTTGAACTCTCTAGTTTAGGGACCAGAGTGGTACTCTACAGATCCTACTATGGCGGAGGCTGCGCTTCTGAATATTAATGAGGTTTTGCGGGCGTTGCGTGGTAACCGCCTTCAGGATTCAGCCTAGAGCGCGTGCGTAGCTCATTAATATTACTGAGCGCGGGCCAGGCCTATGAATATTTAATATGCCGTGTTGACGTCAGTGAGGCCTACTGGGCAAATGTTACGCAACCTGTTTAATATTCATGAGAAACCCTTTTTTTTTTTTCTATTCATGAGAAACTTTGTTGTGTGTTTTTTTTTTTTTTTTCCAAGACATCCAACTGACCTTTTGTTTTATTTCAGTCAGAAGGTCAGTGTCAGTCTGGTGTACTGATTCCTCACTTCCATGCAGGGTTATTATTATAGTAAACTGAAACTAAAATTAAATGTTGTCTCTCAGTCAGAAGGTCAGTGTCAGTCTGGTGTACTGATTCCTATAAAAAATAATCGTTCAGCTGAAATAAGATATTCAAACAAGCTTTTTATTCAGCTAATTATAACATTTCTTATTATATATATACACAGATATATATATATATATATATATATATATATAATGTATGTGTATAAGATATATATATGTATATGTATGTATATGTGGATATATATATATGACAGCTAGTAGTTTTATAAAAACTAATCATGACAGCTAGTAGTTTTATAAAAACTAATAGATTTTATAAAAACGAATACATTTTATATATATATATATTTCAATATCTGTTTGTAGGACTGTATTATGATAATTTCATGACTGTTAAGCAAATTTTCTGCTAAATTCTTATTGCCATAATGTAAATAAATATAATTCTCATTACAGGAATGCATGTTTTTTTTTTCTTTAATTAAAACTGGCATAAATGATTTTTATTTAATTAAATTTTGCATGAATCAATGCAGTACAACCAATTTTACAAGAATCTATTGATAATATAACATTTTTCAACATTACAGTACTGATAATAAGATTGATGTTCAGGAAAATGTGTCATGGTCCTGATGGTCATATGTTTAAATATGATGAAAGATGATCTAAACGTGTTTTTAGCAGGTTGTGTTAGATTTACCCTGTGTGGTCCTGTGTTGATGTTTGTTTCAGGGAATTCTCTCATGGCTCCGGTTGGCCGGTGGCAGAAAGGGAAGGATTTGTCATGGTACGCCAAAGATAAGAAGGGCGGCGTGCCTCTGTCTAAAGAGCAGGAGATGGCAGCGGTACGTGAGGCCGAGCACGAGGCCATGCTAGCAGCACTGTAAGTCTGATTGATTCATCCGGGAAGTGCAGAAGAAAACCAGCAAACATCCTAATTGTTTTTGTATTTTTGTCTATTTCAGCGGTCACAAAACAATCAAGAGACAACCGACTGGTCTTACCAAAGAGGTTTGCATCTGTAAACATCCAAACAAGGACATTTCAGTGATTTGTAGCATCTCTCATCGCTGTTTCTGACGCGTGTGTGTCCTGCTGCAGGATCTCGCTGATGTGTGCCGGAGGGAAGGGGAGGCGGATGAACGGGACGTGGACCGGGTCTCCGGGCTCGGGAGCTCCAGGTAAAGCGTTCAGGACCAGTTTACGTGATCTGGACCTCTCTTTACCAGTTCAAGACACAGTAACGGTGTTTCAAGTGTCTTATTTATTAGGCTGATTCATGCTGGATTTTAAATATATAACACTTCAGAGGTTTTATCACGGTGTCAAACATCACAGTTTGGGATTCGGTCCCGCATTTTAACATCCGAAACTTTGCACGGTGTACTTCGTGGCATGAGTTTGAATATGAATGGGTTTTGTCCAGGGCTGGACAGAGAGGAGTGGTGCTTTCCAAGCAAGAAAAAGAAGCAGTAAAAATGGGTTTGCCGGTGTTCACGGTACGTAGACATTAATAGCGTTGATGCTGATTTGATTCTGAGAATGTGTCATGGTTTGAATATTACAAGCACCGTAAATCACTGATCTTGATTTACTCTCAGCATCACAAAGCTGACAGACCACAAGAAGCCAGTAAGAATCCCGAGGAGGCCGACAGAGCCGATAAAGAGGATAAAAGGTACAATATACTGCATTTGTGTTTGTGTGGGGTGTCTTTTATGGCCAAACATAACATTTTGAAACGTGGAATAGAATAAATATGAGAGTATAAAAACAGATACTGCTTACCAAGACCACGGTATCTAGTTGAGTGCTGATGTGAATTACAGATCTGACCGAAAAAAGAAGAGCAAAAAGGAGAAGAAAAGTAAGAAGGAGAAGGAAGAAAAAAGAGAAAAGCAAACACAGAAGCAGAAGTGACTCTTCAGGTTCAGACTCTGAAAGCTGCAGTAAAAGGTAAAGTGTCTATAGTTTGTTCATCCTGTAAACAGACTGTTGTAAGAGGTTTATAAATCGATGAACCTAGAGAATTAGATTTCCTTCTGTGAGGTATAAACACAGTTTGTTCACAAGAGGGCGCTGTAACACAATTATATTAGTTTTAGTTCATCTCATCTTTTAGTTGGTTTCTTTTCTTATTAGATACTCTTTTCGAAGAACTATGTTTGGTTTGAAGAAAATGATTACACTGTGGCTAAAATATTATATTATATTATATTTATTTACCTTAACATTAATACTCCAAAACAGTTAGCAAAATAAAAAAAGCACACAAATAATGGGTAAAATAGTCCAGTTTAATTGCTTTTATAATATCAAATACCCATTCAATTAATTTTCATGAACGTTTGAAAGATGAAAACGAAGATTTGATTTCTTCTGCTCATCAAGGCTGCATTTATTAGATCAAAAATACAGGAAAAAATGCAATATTGTGAAATATTATTGTGATGTAAAATAGCATTTTTCTATTTTAATATACATTAAAATCTAATTTATTTCTGTGATTAAAGCTGTATTTTCAGCATCATTTCTCCAGTCTTCAGAGTCACATGATCTTCAAAAACACTTCTAATATGATGATTTATTATCAGTGCTGAAAACTGTGCAGCTTAATATTTTTTTGGAAGCTGTAATACTTTTTTTCAGGATTCTATGATGAATAAAAAGTTCAAAAGAAGAGCATTTATTTAAAATAGAAACCTTTTCTAACAATATACACTACAGTTCAAAAGTTTGGGGGTCAGTAACTTTTTATTCTTTATTTTTTTGAGTGTGGTTTAAGTTTTTGTTATTTTTTTTTGTGTTAATTTTTTTTGAATTTTTTGAATTTTTTTATATTTTTTTTTGAATATTTCTATTTTGAATAAATGCTGTTCTTTTTAACTTTTTATTCATCAAAGATTCCTGAAAAAAGTATCGCAGTTTACAAAAATATATTTGGCAGTACAACTGTTGATAATTCTAATAATAAATCAGCATATTAGAATGATTTCTGAAGGATCATGTGACACTTTTATACTGGAGTCATGATGCTGGAAATTCAGCTTTGCATCACAGAAATACATTTTATTTTAAAGGATATTAAAATAGAAACTTTTACATTGTAATAACATTTTGCAAGATTACTGTTTTTTTTTTTTTTAATCAAATAAATGTAGCCTTGATGAGCATAAAATACGTTTTTTTTTATAATACATTACATGTCTTACTGATCCCAAACTTTTGACCGGTAGTGTAATATCACTAGTGGCTGGTGTGTGTGCAATTCCACTGAGAGACTTTCTGAATGTATAGAAGTGTCAGGAATATTTTAGAATGATTAATCGAAATTAGAAAAAAAAAATACCACGTAGAAACAGCGCATCCTTTTACAGGTTTGGAACGACATGGAGGTAAGTGATTAATGACACAATTTTCATTTTGGGGTGGAGTATCCCTTTAACATGTCTAAAAATAAATAATAAAGTAAAATGGCCTGTAGGTGGCAGCAAGTTACTTTCATAATGAGCGAGTAATTCAATAAATCATTCAAAACCGCTGATTGATTTAGGAAGGAAGCATGTGAACATCTGTTAAAACGCATCACTGAATCATTCACTCAGTCAGTTTGGATTCATTGATTGTTCGTGATGCTGGAGCATTTGACGGTAACGGATCGCCAGGGAAGCACATATAATGGTGAGAGTGACAGGTCTCCGTCACGTTAAGTTCTTACTCATTTTAAGCCACTAAACTATTGATGCTAAGATGGCTTTAAGAAAAGCACATACAATTAACAACCTCTGATCTATAATAGAGATTTATATAGATCAGTGGTTTCCACATATGTTTGTAGTTCTATGCAGTCAAGGCGGATGGTAAAGTGGTCTTTTAGCATCTCCATGTGGTCCAGTTTGGTATCACACATAGAGTTTTTTGTATAACAGCACTAAACAAATGCAAATTGTTATACTCACCTTATACACTGTAAATTAAGAAATTAAAAAATTAATTTTTACAGTTGAAAATTACTTTCTGGAATATTTTTCACACGTTCCTAGGTGTGTATATTCAGGATAATCTTGGAGTCTTAAATTGTCCTTGACCAAAAGACTTGCAGAAAATACAGCTTTGTGAGAATTATCCTCAAACTTAAACCAGAACTTGATAAAACATTGTTTCAAGCCTCTCAATTCTTATTTCTGTTTAAATGATCACTTTTCAGTCAGGGTTGAAGAGCTACAGGCATGTCATTTCGGGTTTGACTTGTGGGGGTGCTGGTTAAGGAGTATAATTTCTAATATTTGAATAGGTTTCTCTCGCTTTATGGATTATTTCCACTGAGCTTGTCCCAATCTAATAACCCATTAATCTAACAATGACCTATGGTCCCCTCAAACGGAACTAAACGTGATTGTCTAGGTGTGTTTTGTGCTCTCCAGGCGGAGAAAAGATCCCCGGGACCACCACGGTCCTAATCCATCAAGGAGCAGTCAGAGTGGAGCCGGAGCCCGTGACAGCCATTCAGGAGGGGGGCCAAAGGCTGACCACAGGCCCCTGACCCCCACTCAGCAGCACCGCCGCCGCCGGCACGACACAGACTCGTCCTCCGACGGCCCCCGCGCTGGTCGAGGCTCTGCGGCACAAAGCTACCGGCGGCGCCATGATAGCAGCTCAGACGACTGATGCCCCGCTTTCGCCCCTTTAACCACACCTCCTCACACAGAGAATGGATCCGATTGGCCTCTTTGTCAAACTCTGGAGAACTTAGGCCACAAGACAGCATATCCTTTTAAAGGCTGAATCTCAGGAAATCTGTCCAGAACATGTCTTGGGTCACATTTCCGCAAATTTTGGTTCAAGAAAATGCAGCTTGTTTTAGGCTATTAAAATTGACCATCAAAATTTTTGGCATCATTTTCCCCCAAAATACTAAAATACAAATGATTAATACACTGTTTGTTGTACGGAATTAGATTTAAATTTTAATAAAAAAAATTAATCAAAATTTGGAATGCCAAAAAACTTACAATTTGAATTGTGGGGTAAAATTAAGAAAAATGTCATGAAAATAAAATCACAATGCAAAAAATGTCGATAGTCCTAAATATAGGCTTTAAAATCTCATTTCTTGTTTTGTTTTTTTTCTTTGATTTTGAGGTGAAACGTAACCTGGACATGTTTTGCTCTTCGATGCATTAAGGGAAAACAGCAGACATGATCACTTTTTATTCTTGTATATGTTTAATTAAATAAACCATGTTTTTACGACATGACGTCATCGAATCATCAGTGCACCTCAAACTTTTTTAAAAATGATACTATTATCATCTGTGTGTAAACTATAAAAACGTGAATTTGTGAAAGCGGTGATGTCATGCGCATACATATTACATGTTTGCGTCATGTTTATTTACAGAGTGACATCGCCACCTACTGGCCCGGCATGCATAATAATGCGTTTTTAGTCAATTCGCAGATCTGTGTGAACAGGGTTATTTTGATGGCATCGTCTGTATCCAAAAAAAAAAAAAAAAACCATAAAGGAATAACTTTTTTTTAGCATGTTGTGATTACAGCAGACTAATGCGGATTTCTGAGTACATTACATTTATCTTGTAAGAGTGAACTTTACTGTCAGAATAATTAGCGTCATGTGTCCAGCCCTCTCAAAGCGTGAGTGCATTTCCTTCAGTAACTGTACTTTTTAAGGTTACATATTAGGAAATTTGTCCAAAACATGTCTTCATGACAATAAAGCTTTTTTTAGGCTATTAAAATTGACCATCAAACTTTTTGACATCATTCCCTTCAAAATTACTCAAATAAAATGATTGATAAGTAATCTTTTGTACAACTGTGCTTTAATTTGTGCTAATTCTGATTTTAGAAATCAATCTTTTATTACAGCAATCAGAAAATTTGGAATTACAAAAAACTATATAATGAAGCTTTGCAGTAAAATTTGTCATGAAAAAATCACAATGCAAAAACTGTTAATAGTTCTAAATACAGGCTTTAAAATCTAATGTCTTTTTTCCTTTTGATTTTAAAGTGAAATGTAACCTTAGACACGTCTTGGTCTTCGATGCATGGGGAGAAAACATCGTAAATATGACCTGATTATAGCAGACACGGTCATTTTTTATTCTTGTATGTTTAGTGAAATAAACCATGCTTTTACAGTGTGGTGTTGTCGAATCTCCAATGCACCTCAACACCGCAATCTTTCAAATATGGTTTCCTCAATCTGTTTGGTTCTTATTTTGAGTGTTGAATGTACTCCTGTGGCTATAATAGAGCGGAGTGTTTGCGTTTGCATTGAGTTCGCTGTGAAAGGCGGCGTTGTGTTGTCTGGCACCTAGGGCCGTGCGAGAAAAGAGCAAAGCGCAGACAAAAGACAAGTGCAAAAATCCAGACCCAGGGAAGCCCGAGTGCCACACACACACCCCAATCTGCTGGAGCAGCAGGAGCGGGCTGAACAAAAGCCACCCTGTAAGAGAGCAGCACCCTCCTTTTCCCACCATCACGCCCTCCCTGCCATGTATTACTGGCTCGGCTGCATCATCCATGGCAGCCTAATCGGGCCAAAGGAACGTTGTCTTTGTGAATGGATCATTTTGGTAATGTTGTCATCTGTACGTACAATATGTAAAGAAAATGTTTTTTTTAGCACATCGTGTAAACATAATGCACATCTATGACATATTTTTGTCCTGTTCAATGCTATGGTTATCAGGATGTCATTCATTGCAGTTTTGAGCGTGAGCGAGAGTTTGGTGACCCCTGCAATAGAGTGTTAACTTTCTAGACTAGAGGCTGTAGTATATACATTCAGAATTAATAATTTGTGAATTTATAGGGTAAGACGTTCCCCTTTCAGTTTATAATTTATTTCATAGATTGCTCAAAATCTCAACATATTTGATGGCCATTTTATCTGAATAGCATCAGTTGTGAGAAAATACTGATCCATGGCATATTACGAATAGGAAAGTTTTATTGTCTTTTTTGTTTGTTTTTAGATTTGTAAAATGTATAGTTTGTATTTTTAAGGGGAAAAAGGTGAAGTTAGACCTTTGGCGTAAGATGGGCCACCAGAATTGGCACAAACACCAGAGTGACATGTTATTAATATTACTAGATTATTATTATTTTTTAAATACTTACTGTAATTCACCGGTTATTATTCAGTAATCCCATGATTTAGATGTACATTTCAGACTTTTTCTACAGTGAAATCATTCCATTTGAATTCATAGTTAAAATATAGGCAATTACATACTATCTAAACATTCGTATTCCTGTGAAGAATAGTCATAGAAAGACATGTTTGTGATTGGCTACATTGCTCAACGCTGCAAAAACATGTTGTAAATGGAAAACCGTTGACGTTTATGAGAGATACTCATGAGAAAGCAGCAAGTTGGTACCAGTATACTACGGTACATAAAGGATGTTATCGTCACACTTCCAAGTAAATAAACTGGATTTTCTGGAATGAAAAAAAAAAGCCATTTTTAAGCCACTAATAACTGTAATTTATGACAAATTTTACATTATGCAATTTTGTTGTGGTACAGAATTGTTCATTTTCTCATAGTTTGTCATGTTGCAGGCTTTTTTTTGTGTGTTTTTCTTTTTTTTGTCCGAAGAGTGTAAAAGTGATAAAACAATTTCAACTAAACTACACAACCCTACATACAAAAGCAAGTTTCAGAAGGTACTTAGGTTTCAATTTAGCTTTAGTAGACCCTAAAAAGAGAAATTACAACTTTATTATAAGGTTTTGGACTGAGGATGATCATTTTTTTAAACTAATGTAAATTCTAATGTTTAACCATCATGTTAATTTATTTGTTTGAGTTATAAGCTAACTTGTTCAATTATTTAAGCCAATGCAGTCAAGATTGATTTCAGAGCTGCTTCAGAATAACAAGAGGGCAACAGTAAGTCCAGTTATACCATCTTTAATTACAGTGCATTTCTGTCAAAATGTAAAAAAACATAGGTTAAGAGTCACACTATAAAACAATTTGCTAAGAGATTCACATCATTTTAACACAAAGTAATCAGTGTCTACCAAATTAGAGGCTAATTGGGAAAGAGAGAGAAAAAGATAAATAATAAAGTCACTTTTAAACCACCATCCCTAAAATTGACCAGGAAGTTTGTTAATCTGAAACGCAAGTCTGTTTACCGTAAAGGCACCACAGATAGTTTTGGTGTGAAAAATAACTTATGCATGCACAACAGTCCAAAATATGAAATAGAAAGTAACACTTAAACAGTGCGTCAAAACAACATGGATGCATGTAAAACCAATGTTTCAGTCACCCAAAAATAAAATAAATGCATTATTTTGCATATAGAAATATTTTTTAAATATGCCTATTTTTGTAAAACAATTCCATTTAAATTGTCACATTGTTTTCATGAAACAGTACCCTTAAAAATGTTTTACTCTACCCTACTACAAACCTTGACTAACCTGAGCCACACCAACATTTCTCCCACAAACTCACAACGAAACATCTGTTGTGTTTTGGGAATCTCATAACAGAAAAATATGTTCTGTGGCTCCTAAAGCATCATGACAGTAAAGCTAGAGGTCACTTCAGCCTTCGCTGAGATTACAGTGTGATCGTTTTTGGTTTGTTTTCCTCAAAACTGAACCGTTATATGTGCAGGTAGTGTCTGATTTCCTGTACTCCGTTCAAGACAAACATAACAGCTTCGTTTACAGTACATCTATTATGAGCACAATAAAATAATTCATGTGCAAAATTCAAATGAGTCCTGACAGAGTTTGCAGAAGCGCCGTTCTTAAAACTCTCTCCAATGACTCGAACAATAAGAACGGGAAAAAAAGACTAAATCTATTTTGGATAAAGGTGCTCAAAGAGCTGTCTCCCAACAAAAACTATTTACATTAAAACAAGAAAGCAACACTTTGACAGTGTTCTTCATGCTGTACGGCCATATTCTTCTGTGTTAATGGGGTTTGAAATGAGCCGTTTGTTTAAAAGAGTAAAGCAAGTGTTGAGAATATCGAACGAAGGAAGATCAGTACAGTGAGGTCATTATTTCTGTTTTTTCAGTTGACTGGACAACCAGTCGAGTCCTTCATAGAGGCCGTCGCCGCTTGTGGCGCAGGTGGCCTGAATGTACCAGTTCCTTTGCCGGAGCGAATGCAGCCCCAGCTTGTCTGTGATTTCTGCAGCGTTCATGGCGTTCGGTAGGTCCTGTGGGATAAACACATTGTCAAATGCGTAAGAACATACAACTGGACAGAAGTGCATGTAGTCAGCTGAAAGCTGCTAGCACCTGTTTGTTGGCGAACACGAGCAGAACCGCTTCCCTGAGCTCATCCTCAGCCAACATCCTCATCAGCTCCTCTCGCGCTTCATTCACACGCTCTCTGTCGTTGCTGTCTACCACAAAGATCAGACCTAAAAAAAAAAAAAGAGGCAGATTTAATGAGTCATATGACGTTGCTAAAAATAAAATTATGTTGTGTATTTGGCGTAATGCGATGTGTTTATGTGGTTTAAGGTTCAAAAAACACATTATTTTCCACATACTGTACATTATTGTTGCTCCTCTGTGCCCTGCCTTCTGAAACGCGTCAAATTTTTACAAAGCTCATCAGTCTGAAAAGCAAGGTGTGCTCTGATTGGCCAGCTATCTAGTGCGTTGTGATTGGCTGAATACCTCAAGCGTGTGATGGAAATGTTACACCCCTCACTATATAGTGATGTCCTGGCGCGACGAGACAAAAATCAATAAAATTATTACAAACCAGGCATTTGTTGCATCTAGTAGGGACATAATTATGGCTTATAGTGACTTATACTGTGTTTTTATGTGTTGCACATAACGCCGCGTAAACATAAAACCGTGTCTGCATTTGTGATCTGAGAAACGACAAACAAGCGCTACTCTGCGCTGCTCAAAACTCACGTTTGAATCATCAGTGGCAAATTCTTTTAATATGAAAACGTACTTACAGGTTTTAAGTCAGAACAGTCGCCATTGTACGTTCAGGAAACAGTCCTCAGTTAAATGCACAGCACACATCTGAATATTTGTGTTAAACTGTTCTGGAACAGTGTTGAAATACAACTTAACCACTGATTTCTAGTCATGTCCTCTTTTGGAAGAACAAACAAAGTAGTTTCGCTTTCACAACGAAACACACAATGTCTCCACAACATGCTGCCGGCAACAGAGAGAATAAAAGTTACGTCTTCTTTCTTTGAGTGAACATCTGGGCGGCGTTATGCAAATCTTCCCACACAGTGATGTAGAAGTGGTGGCGTGTTTAAACGAGGCGTTTTAGGAGGGCCTGGACGAGTCTTAACTTTTATAAAGAATATCTCTTTGGGTTTGAGACTTTAGTCTTTGCAACTTTAGGGATCTTATCCATTCACGAACAGCTTGTTACACTCCAAAGAGAAATGAAAACTTGAAATTGCATCATATGACCCCTTTACTGAACTGGTGTGAGTGACTAAAAGGGCTAAAAATGGAACTCACAACACAACATTTTATATAATGACCGCTTTATATTTTATTCCAGGCACAGCTTAACTATAAAGCCAAAATTCAAGGTATGAGGCCAAAAAATGCCACTGTATTGGTTTTTGTCTTATATTTATATCATATGTAGTTTAGTAATATCACATGAGCAACAGTGCTGTTTTTTTTCTTCTTGAATATCTGCATGACTGAATAAGTTCAGTAAACAAGAAGTTAATGTTGTGTTAGATTTTAGGCACAATGTTGTCTCGATATCGATCAATTACAATAGCTCCAAACAAAGATGCAGCAGAACTTTTGTGCATCTCCAAGCAACACAGCTGTGTTTCGTTACTGAATGAATCCACGTTTTTAACGAATCGAGTGAGCCAGTGATTCAGTGACTCGTGTTTTGGTGTAAACGGCCATCAAGACAGTCACTGTGCTTTGTTTCTGAATGAATCAGCTGTTCGAACGAATCGATTAAAATGTTTAATACCAATAAATAAAAGGTTGTTCTGATATCATTCATCAGAATATCTCTTTTCATATCCCTAAAAATTTCCAGATTTTTAAGTCTTCTTGCAGACACTCATTTTAAGTGGTATTTAGTCAACTACTGTGGGGCTCGAAAGTTTGGGAACCCCTTGCAGAATCTGTGAAAATGTGAATAATTTTTAAAAAATAAGAGAGATCATACTAAATGCATGTTATTTTTTTATTTAGTACTGTCCCAAGTAAGATATTGTACACAAAAGATGTTTACATTTATTCCACAAGACAAAAAAAATTGCTGAAATTATTAAAATAAGCCCATTCAAAAGTTTGTGAACCCTTGGTTCGTAATACTGTGTTTGGTTCCCTCATGATCCATGACTGTCTTTCTGTTTTGTGATGGTTGTGCATGAGTCTCTTGTTTGTTCTGAACAGTTAAACTGAGAACTGAGGGGGTGAAAACTTTTGAACCCGATGAAGATGGCCAATTTTTATTTTTTTGTTGTTGAAATATATTTTTTTTGCCCTTCGTAAGCAACAGAAGATACTTGTATGTTTCCCGGAACACAAATTAAGTACAATTTACCTTCATCTGCAAATTCCAAAAGTTTTCACACCCCGGCTCTTAATGCATCTTGTTTCCTTCTGGAGCATCAGTGAATGTTTGAACCTTTTTAATAGTTGTGTTTGAGTGCCTCAACTGTCCTCAGTGTGAAAAGATGTATCTCAAAATCATACAGTCACTGCTGGGAAAGGGTTCAAATATGCAAAGATGCTGGAAAACTGAAGAATCTGCAGGACCTTAAAGATTTTTCTGAAGAACAGTTCTCAGTTTAAGTGTTTAGAACAAACAAGGGACTCATGCACAACCATCACAAAACGGAAAGACAGT